>NW_027195956.1:30000-55000 GCF_038502225.1 Cherax quadricarinatus | reverse complement strand
TCATGACTTTGCATTTGGCAGGATTAAATTCGAGAAGCCATTTGCTGGACCAGGTGTCCAGTCTGTCCAGGTCTCTTTGTGTGTGTGTGTGTCTGTGTGTGTATGTGTGTGTGTGTATGTGTGTGTGTGTGTGTGTGTGTGTGTGTGTGTGTGTGTGTGAGTTACCAGTTGCCAAAGGCACTTGTGAACAGACACTGTAAACTTACAGTGGTGGTATACACTCAGTACCACCACTGGTAAACTTACAGTGGTGGTATACACTCAGTACCACCACTGGTAAACTTACAGTGGTGGTATACACTCAGTACCACCACTGTTAAACTTAAAGTGTTCTTATCTCCGTCTTTCTCCGTGCTCTCCGCATCTGTGATCCTCAGTTCCTTCCAGCAGAAATTTCCACTCTTCATAATTCGTTCTCCCATCTTGGCTACACTTCCCATTTCATAGACTCTGCCCTCTCACGTGCTAAACGTAGTTTCTTCTCTCCCAAATTCTCTACTCCTGGGAACTCTTCTGTCCTCTTCCTTCCTTACATTTCCGGTCTTTCTATTCTTAACAACTTTCTCCGATCCTTAGACATCAAACTTACTTTCCGCCAGACTAACACTCTTCGCAATAATCTCGTTCATACCTCTCCTCCCTCTATTCCTTGTTCCTCCTGTCCTCTTCAATACTTTGGAGAAACTGGTCGATCTCTTTCTGACAGACTTAAGGAGCACAAAAATAGTGTTAGGCTTGCCGACACTAACAATGCTCTCTTCTGTCACGTCAGAGATCACAGTCATCCTATTGACTGGTCTTCTGCTAAAACTGTCTTCCCTACTTCCAACTTTAACAGTCGCCGTCTAGTTGAATCCTCCCTAATACACAACTTTCCTTGTATGAATCTTAGTCGTGGCTTCGTCTCTGTAGATGCCTTCCTCTCCCACTACATTGTAAAATGCTCCAAACTTCAGAACACCCGTGACTTAACCTGATTCCTCCTTTTTGCTTCTTCTCACTCTTCCCCTTTCCTCTTTCCTTTTTTCTTTTTTATTCTGGGTTGTCTTTCTTTCTTCTGTCTTGTTTTTCTGTTCCTTCATTATTTATTTCATTACTTCCCCGCCCCCCCCACCTCTGTGCACTTGCTCTCCCTCTGTGGGCACCTAGCTCCCTTGTGGGCACCTAGCTCCCTTGTGGGCACCTAGCTCCCTTGTGGGCACCTAGCTCCCTTGTGGGCACCTAGCTCCCTTGTGGGCACCTAGCTCCCTTGTGGGCACCTAGCTCCCTTGTAGTGCTCCCCTTTCTTTGTATTTGACTGGCTCCTCCTCCTCTTTATTCCCCACTACTATTACCACTACCACCACCACTACTACTACCACTACTACTACTACTACTACTACTACTACTACTACTACTACTACTACTACTACTACTACTACTACTACTACTATCACCACTACCTCTTCCTGCCTATATATACCCGTCCTGCTCCACTTCTCGTTGCACCTACTACTACAATACAGCAGGACACCACCTCAGTCACTGCCTTGCTGACCGACTCCAGGTGAGCTACCAACCTCCATCGAATACCCGGCAACCTTCGCCTGCAGCTGCGCCCTCCTGATCAAAAAGAAAAAAAGGCAATTAATTGTACGCAGTATGCATCCTTTAGCATTGTGAAATTAATGGGCAGGAGGTATACCTTACTCATAAAACCAACCTCTTTATAAATTACTCAATATAGACACACGCGTATTCAAATTACAACAAAGTGGATACGCCACTACGCTTTTATAACTCCTCCTACCCCTCCTCCCTCCTAAACCTTTCCCATATTCCATCCTTATCCATCCTTCTTCTCCCCTCCCCTCTTACCAAAGCTCTGGTCAGAACCTCTGAATACCTCTCGTTAGTGTGACTCTGTAAATGGTCCAAGTCGGACCGAAACGTCGTCGTAAGCTCCTCTCTTCTATGTGCGGGTAATTTGTGTATCGTTCCAGTCACGTTATTGTGCCTTTTTGTTATTTACCGGTAAACTTACAGTGGTGGTATACACTCAGTACCACCACTGGTAAACTTACAGTGGTGGTATACACTCAGTACCACCACTGGTAAACTTACAGTGGCGGTATACACTCAGTACCACCACTGGTAAACTTACAGTGGTGGTATACACTCAGTACCACCACTGGTAAACTTACAGTGGCGGTATACACTCAGTACCACCACTGGTAAACTTACAGTGGTGGTATACACTCAGTACCACCACTGGTAAACTTACAGTGGCGGTATACACTCAGTACCACCACTGGTAAACTTACAGTGGTGGTATACACTCAGTACCACCACTGGTAAACTTACAGTGGCGGTATACACTCAGTACCACCACTGGTAAACTTACAGTGGTGGTATACACTCAGTACCACCACTGGTAAACTTACAGTGGTGGTATACACTCAGTACCACCACTGGTAAACTTACAGTGGAGGTATACACTCAGTACCACCACTGGTAAACTTACAGTGGTGGTATACACTCAGTACCACCACTGGTAAACTTACAGTGGTGGTATACACTCAGTACCACCACTGGTAAACTTACAGTGGCGGTATACACTCAGTACCACCACTGGTAAACTTACAGTGGCGGTATACACTCAGTACCACCACTGGTAAACTTACAGTGGCGGTATACACTCAGTACCACCATTGGTAAACTTACAGTGGCGGTATACACTCAGTACCACCACTAGTAAACTTACAGTGGCGGTATACACTCAGTACCACCACTGGTAAACTTACAGTGGCGGTATACACTCAGTACCACCACTGGTAAACTTACAGTGGCGGTATACACTAAGTACCACCACTGGTAAACTTACAGTGGCGGTATACACTCAGTACCACCACTGGTAAACTTACAGTGGCGGTATACACTCAGTACCACCACTGGTAAACTTACAGTGGCGGTATACACTCAGTACCACCACTGGTAAACTTACAGTGGCGGTGTACACTCAGTACCACCACTGGTAAACTTACAGTGGCGGTGTACACTCAGTACCACCACTGGTAAACTTACAGTGGCGGTGTACACTCAGTACCACCACTGGTAAACTTACAGTGGCGGTGTACACTCAGTACCACCACTGGTAAACTTACAGTGGCGGTGTACACTCAGTACCACCACTGGTAAGCTTACAGTGGCGGTGTACACTCAGTACCACCACTGGTAAGCTTACAGTGGCGGTGTACACTCAGTACCACCACTGGTAAGCTTACAGTGGCGGTGTACACTCAGTACCACCACTGGTAAGCTTACAGTGGCGGTGTACACTCAGTACCACCACTGGTAAACTTACAGTGGCGGTGTACACTCAGTACCACCACTGGTAAGCTTACAGTGGCGGTGTACACTCAGTACCACCACTGGTAAACTTACAGTGGCGGTGTACACTCAGTACCACCACTGGTAAACTTACAGTGGCGGTGTACACTCAGTACCACCACTGGTAAACTTACAGTGGCGGTGTGCACTCAGTACCACCACTGGTAAACGGTGTACACTCAGTACCACCACTGGTAAACTTACAGTGGCGGTGTACACTCAGTACCACCACTGGTAAACTTACAGTGGCGGTATGCACTCAGTACCACCACTGGTAAACTTACAGTGGCGGTATGCACTCAGCACCACCACTGGTAAACTTACAGTGGCGGTATGCACTCAGCACCACCACTGGTAAACTTACAGTGGCGGTATGCACTCAGCACCACCACTGGTAAACTTACAGTGGCGGTATACACTCAGCACCACCACTGGTAAACTTACAGTGGCGGTATACACTCAGCACCACCACTGGTAAACTTACAGTGGCGGTATACACTCAGCACCACCACTGGTAAACTTACAGTGGCGGTATACACTCAGCACCACCACTGGTAAACTTACAGTGGCGGTATACACTCAGCACCACCACTGGTAAACTTACAGTGGCGGTATACACTCAGTACCACCACTGGTAAACTTACAGTGGCGGTATACACTCAGCACCACCACTGGTAAACTTACAGTGGCGGTATACACTCAGTACCACCACTGGTAAACTTACAGTGGCGGTATACACTCAGTACCACCACTGGTAAACTTACAGTGGCGGTATACACTCAGTACCACCACTGGTAAACTTACAGTGGCGGTATACACTCAGTACCACCACTGGTAAACTTACAGTGGCGGTATACACTCAGTACCACCACTGGTAAACTTACAGTGGCGGTATACACTCAGTACCACCACTGGTAAACTTACAGTGGCGGTATACACTCAGTACCACCACTGGTAAACTTACAGTGGCGGTATACACTCAGTACCACCACTGGTAAACTTACAGTGGCGGTATACACTCAGTACCACCACTGGTAAACTTACAGTGGCGGTGTACACTCAGTACCACCACTGGTAAACTTACAGTGGCGGTGTACACTCAGTACCACCACTGGTAAGCTTACAGTGGCGGTGTACACTCAGTACCACCACTGGTAAGCTTACAGTGGCGGTGTACACTCAGTACCACCACTGGTAAGCTTACAGTGGCGGCGTACACTCAGTACCACCACTGGTAAGCTTACAGTGGCGGAGTACACTCAGTACCACCACTGGTAAGCTTACAGTGGCGGCGTCCACTCAGTACCACCACGGGTAAGCTGACAGTGGCGGCGTACACTCAGTACCACCACTGGTAAGCTTACAGTGGCGGCGTACACTCAGTACCACCACTGGTAAACTTACAGTGGCGGTGTACACTCAGTACCACCACTGGTAAACTTACAGTGGCGGTGTACACTCAGTACCACCACTGGTAAACTTACAGTGGCGGTGTACACTCAGTACCACCACTGGTAAGCTTACAGTGGCGGTGTACACTCAGTACCACCACTGGTAAGCTTACAGTGGCGGTGTACACTCAGTACCACCACTGGTAAACTTACAGTGGCGGTGTACACTCAGTACCACCACTGGCAAGCTTACAGTGGCGGTGTACACTCAGTACCACCACTGGTAAGCTTACAGTGGCGGTGTACACTCAGTACCACCACTGGTAAACTTACAGTGGCGGTGTACACTCAGTACCACCACTGGTAAACTTACAGTGGCGGTGTACACTCAGTACCACCACTGGTAAACTTACAGTGGCGGTGTACACTCAGTACCACCACTTTTAAACTTACAGTGGCGGTGTACACTCAGTACCACCACTGGTAAACTTACAGTGGCGGTGTACACTCAGTACCACCACTGGTAAACTTACAGTGGCGGTGTACACTCAGTACCACCACTGGTAAACTTACAGTGGCGGTGTACACTCAGTACCACCACTGGTAAGCTTACAGTGGCGGTGTACACTCAGTACCACCACTGGTAAACTTACAGTGGCGGTGTACACTCAGTACCACCACTGGTAAACTTACAGTGGCGGTGTACACTCAGTACCACCACTGGTAAACTTACAGTGGCGGTGTACACTCAGTACCACCACTGGTAAACTTACAGTGGCGGTGTACACTCAGTACCACCACTGGTAAACTTACAGTGGCGGTGTACACTCAGTACCACCACTGGTAAACTTACAGTGGCGGTGTACACTCAGTACCACCACTGGTAAACTTACAGTGGCGGTGTACACTCAGTACCATCACTGGTAAACTTACAGTGGCGGTGTACACTCAGTACCACCACTGGTAAACTTACAGTGGCGGTGTACACTCAGTACCACCACTGGTAAACTTACAGTGGCGGTGTACACTCAGTACCACCACTGGTAAACTTACAGTGGCGGTATGCACTCAGTACCACCACTGGTAAACTTACAGTGGCGGTATGCACTCAGTACCACCACTGGTAAACTTACAGTGGCGGTATGCACTCAGTACCACCACTGGTAAACTTACAGTGGCGGTATGCACTCAGTACCACCACTGGTAAACTTACAGTGGCGGTATGCACTCAGTACCACCACTGGTAAACTTACAGTGGCGGTATGCACTCAGCACCACCACTGGTAAACTTACAGTGGCGGTATGCACTCAGCACCACCACTGGTAAACTTACAGTGGCGGTATGCACTCAGCACCACCACTGGTAAACTTACAGTGGCGGTATGCACTCAGCACCACCACTGGTAAACTTACAGTGGCGGTATACACTCAGCACCACCACTGGTAAACTTACAGTGGCGGTATACACTCAGCACCCCCACTGGTAAACTTACAGTGGCGGTATACACTCAGCACCACCACTGGTAAACTTACAGTGGCGGTATACACTCAGCACCACCACTGGTAAACTTACAGTGGCGGTATACACTCAGCACCACCACTGGTAAACTTACAGTGGCGGTATACACTCAGCACCACCACTGGTAAACTTACAGTGGCGGTATACACTCAGTACCACCACTGGTAAACTTACAGTGGCGGTATACACTCAGTACCACCACTGGTAAACTTACAGTGGCGGTATACACTCAGTACCACCACTGGTAAACTTACAGTGGCGGTATACACTCAGTACCACCACTGGTAAACTTACAGTGGCGGTATACACTCAGTACCACCACTGGTAAACTTACAGTGGCGGTATACACTCAGTACCACCACTGGTAAACTTACAGTGGCGGTATACACTCAGTACCACCACTGGTAAACTTACAGTGGCGGTATACACTCAGTACCACCACTGGTAAACTTACAGTGGCGGTATACACTCAGTACCACCACTGGTAAACTTACAGTGGCGGTATACACTCAGTACCACCACTGGTAAACTTACAGTGGCGGTATACACTCAGTACCACCACTGGTAAACTTACAGTGGCGGTATACACTCAGTACCACCACTGGTAAACTTACAGTGGCGGTATACACTCAGTACCACCACTGGTAAACTTACAGCGGCGGTATACACTCAGTACCACCACTGGTAAACTTACAGTGGCGGTATACAATCAGTACCACCACTGGTAAACTTACAGTGGCGGTATACACTCAGTACCACCACTGGTAAACTTACAGTGGCGGTATACCACCACTGGTAAACTTACAGTGGCGGTATACACTCAGTACCACCACTGGTAAACTTACAGTGGCGGTATACACTCAGTACCACCACTGGTAGACTTACAGTGGCGGTATACACTCAGTACCACCACTGGTAGACTTACAGTGGCGGTATACACTCAGTACCACCACTGGTAGACTTACAGTGGCGGTATACACTCAGTACCACCACTGTTAGACTTACAGTGGCGGTATACACTCAGTACCACCACTGGTAGACTTACAGTGGCGGTATACACTCAGTACCACCACTGGTAGACTTACAGTGGCGGTATACACTCAGTACCACCACTGGTAGACTTACAGTGGCGGTATACACTCAGTACCACCACTGGTAGACTTACAGTGGCGGTATACACTCAGTACCACCACTGGTAGACTTACAGTGGCGGTATACACTCAGTACCACCACTGGTAAACTTACAGTGGCGGTATACACTCAGTACCACCACTGGTAAACTTACAGTGGCGGTATACACTCAGTACCACCACTGGTAAACTTACAGTGGCGGTATACACTCAGTACCACCACTGGTAAACTTACAGTGGCGGTATACACTCAGTACCACCACTGTTAAACTTACAGTGGCGGTATACACTCAGTACCACCACTGGCAAACTTACAGTGGTGGTATACACTCAGTACCACCACTGTTAAACTTACAGTGGTGGTATACACTCAGTACCACCACTGGTAAACTTACAGTGGTGGTATACACTCAGTACCACCACTGGTAAACTTACAGTGGCGGTATACACTCAGTACCACTACTGGTAAACTTACAGTGGCGGTATACACTCAGTACCACCACTGGTAAACTTACAGTGGTGGTATACACTCAGTACCACCACTGGTAAACTCACAGTGGTGGTATACTTACAGTGGCGGTATACACTCAGTACCACCACTGGTAGACTTACAGTGGCGGTATACACTCAGTACCACCACTGGTAGACTTACAGTGGCGGTATACACTCAGTACCACCACTGGTAGACTTACAGTGGCGGTATACACTCAGTACCACCACTGGTAGACTTACAGTGGCGGTATACACTCAGTACCACCACTGGTAGACTTACAGTGGAGGTATACACTCAGTACCACCACTGGTAAACTTACAGTGGTGGTATACAATCAGTACCACCACTGGTAAACTTACAGTGGTGGTATACACTCAGTACCACCACTGGTAAACTTACAGTGGTGGTATACACTCAGTACCACCACTGGTAGACTCACAGTGGTGGAAATTGTTGGTCTTCTAATTTAAGCAGGAAAAACCACTGAACGCAATTTGGGAAGCAAATGAGAGAGAGAGAGAGAGAGAGAGAGAGAGAGAGAGAGAGAGAGAGAGAGAGAGAGAGAGAGAGAGAGAGAGAGAGAGAGAGAGAGAGAGAGAGAGAGAGAGAGAGAGAGAGAGAGAGACAGACAGACAGACAGACAGACAGAGACAGACAGACAGACAGAGACAGAGACACAGACAGAGAGACACAGACAGAGAGACACAGACAGAGACACAGACAGAGAGACACAGACAGAGACAGAGACACAGACAGAGAGACACAGACAGAGACAGAGACACAGACAGAGAGACACAGACAGAGACACAGACAGAGAGACACAGACAGAGAGACAGAAACACAGAGAGAGATGATCAACCACATGATCAACATGGTCATGTGGTTGAGAGCAGACACATCCCACACCACATAACACCAACTACATCAACCACATCGTTTTTATTATTGTTTCTCTCACTCTGTTGTTTCTCACACTCTGTTGTTTCTCACACTCTGTTGTTTCTCACACTCTGTTGTTTCTCACACTCTGTTGTTTCTCACACTCTGTTGTTTCTCTCACTCTGTTGTTTCTCACACTCTGTTGTTTCTCACACTCTGTTGTTTCTCTCACTCTGTTGTTTCTCACACTCTGTTGTTTCTCACACTCTGTTGTTTCTCACACTCTGTTGTTTCTCACACTCTGTTGTTTCTCACACTCTGTTGTTTCTCACACTCTGTTGTTTCTCTCACTCTGTTGTTTCTCACACTCTGTTGTTTCTCACACTCTGTTGTTTCTCACACTCTGTTGTTTCTCACACTCTGTTGTTTCTCACACTGTTGTTTCTCACACTCTGTTGTTTCTCACACTCTGTTGTTTCTCACACTGTTGTTTCTCACACTGTTGTTTCTCACACTGTTGTTTCTCACACTCTGTTGTTTCTCACACTCTGTTGTTTCTCACACTCTGTTGTTTCTCACACTGTTGTTTCCCACACTCTATTGTTTCTCACACTTTTGTTTCACACACTCTGTTGTTTCTCACACTCTGTTGTTTCTCACACTGTTGTTTCTCATACTCTGTTGTTTCTCACACTGTTGTTTCTCACACTCTGTTGTTTCTCACACTGTTGTTTCTCACACTGTTGTTCCTCACACTCTGTTGTTTCTCACACTCTGTTGTTTCGCACACTCTGTTGTTTCTCACGCTGTTGTTTCTCACATTCTGTTGTTTCGCACACTCTGTTGTTTCTCACACTGTTGTTTCTCACATTCTGTTGTTTCTCACACTCTGTTGTTTCTCACACTCTGTTGTTTCTCACACTGTTGTTTCACACACTCTGTTGTTTCTCACACTCTGTTGTTTCTCACACTCTGTTGTTTCTCACATTGTTGTTTCTCACACTGTTGTTTCTCACACTCTGTTCTTTCTCACACTCTGTTGTTTCTCACATTCTGTTGTTTCTCACACTCTGTTGTTTCTCACATTCTGTTGTTTCTCACACTCTGTTGTTTCTCACACTCTGTTGTTTCTCACACTGTTGTTTCTCAAACTCTGTTGTTTCTCACACTCTGTTGTTTCTCACACTCTGTTGTTTCTCACTCTGTTGTTTCTCACACTGTTGTTTCTCACACTGTTGTTTCTCACACTCTGTTGTTTCTCACACTCTGTTGTTTCTCACACTCTGTTGTTTCTCACACTGTTGTTTCTCACACTCTGTTGTTTCCCACACTCTATTGTTTCTCACACTGTTGTTTCTCACACTCTGTTGTTTCTCACACTCTGTTGTTTCTGACACTCTGTTGTTTCTCACACTCTGTTGTTTCTCACACTGTTGTTTCTCACACTCTGTTGTTTCTCACACTGTTGTTTCTTACACTCTGTTGTTTCTCACACTCTGTTGTTTCGCACACTCTGTTGTTTCTCACACTGTTGTTTCTCACATTCTGTTGTTTCTCACACTCTGTTGTTTCTCACACACTGCTGTTTCTCTCACACTGTTGTTTCTCACACTCTGTTGTTTCTCACACTCTGTTGTTTCTCACACTCTGTTGTTTCTCACATTCTGTTGTTTCTCACACTCTGTTGTTTCTCACACACTGTTGTTTCTCACACTCTGTTGTTTCTCACACTGTTGTTTCTCACACTCTGTTGTTTCTCACACACTGTTTTCTCTCTCACACTGTTGTTTCTCACACTCTGTTGTTTCTCACAATCTGTTGTTTCTCTCACACTGTTGTTTCTCTCACACTGTTGTTTTTCTAACACTGTTGTTTCTCACACTGTTGTTTCTCACACTCTGTTGCTTCTCTCACACTGTTGTTTCTCTCACACTGTTGTTTCTCACACTCTGTTGTTTCTCACACTCTGTTGTTTCTCTCACACTGTTGTTTCTCTCACACTGTTGTTTCTCACACTCTGTTGTTTCTCACACACTGTTGTTTCTCACACTCTGTTGTTTCTCTCACACTGTTGTTTCTCTCACACTGTTGTTTCTCACACTCTGTTGTTTCTCTCACACTGTTGTTTCTCACACTCTGTTGTTTCTCACACTCTGTTTTTTCTCTCTCATTGTTGCTTCTCTCACACTGTTGTTTATCTCACACTGTTGTTTCTCTCACACTGTTGTTTCTCACGCACTGTTGTTTCTCACATTCTGTTGTTTCTCACACACTGTTGTTTCTCACACTCTTTTATTTCTCTCACACTGTTGTTTCGCACACACTGTTGCTTCTTACATACTGTTGTTTCTCACACACTGTTGTTTCTCACACACTGTTGTTTCTCACAGGCTGTTGTTTCTCACATACTGTTGTTTCTCACACACTGTTGTTACTCACACACTGTTACTTCTCACACACTGTTGTTTGTCATATACTGTTGTTTCTCACACACTGTTGTTTCTCACACACTGTTGCTTCTCACACGCTGTTGTTTCTCACACACTGCTGTTTCTCACACACTGTTGCTTCTCACACACTGTTGCTTCTCACACACTGCTGTTTCTCACACACTGTTGCTTCTCACACACTGTTGTTTCTCACACACTGTTGCTTCTCACACACTGTTGTTTCTCACACACTGTTGCTTCTCACACACTGTTGTTTCTCACACACTGTTGCTTCTCACACACTGTTGTTTCTCACACACTGTTGCTTCTCACACTTTGTTGCTTCTTACACACTGTTGTTTCTCACACACTGTTGTTTCTCACACACTGTTGTTTCTCACACACTGTTGTTTCTCACACACTGTTGTTTCTCATACACTGTTGTTTCTCATACACTTTTGCTTCTCACACTCTGTTGTTTCTCACACACTGTTGCTTCTCATACACTGTTGCTTCTCACACACTGTTGTTTCTCACACACTGTTGTTTCTCACACTCTGTTGTTTCTCACACACTGTTGTTTCTCACACTCTGTTGTTTCTCACACACTGTTGTTTCTCACACACTGTTGTTTCTCACACACTGTTGTTTCTCACACACTGTTGTTTCTCACACACTGTTGTTTCTCACACACTGTTGTTTCTCACACACTGTTGTTTCTCACACACTGTTGTTTCTCACACACTGTTGTTTCTTGTTGTTTCTCTGTTGTTTCACACACTGTTGTTTCTCACACACTGTTGTTTCTCGCACACTGTTGTTTCTCACACACTGTTGTTTCTCACACACTGTTGTTTCTCACACACTGTTGTTTCTCACACACTGTTGTTTCTCACACACTGTTGTTTCTCACACACTGTTGTTTCTCACACACTGTTGTTTCTCACACACTGTTGCTTCTCACACACTGTTGCTTCTCACACACTGTTGTTTCTCACACACTGTTGTTTCTTCTCACACACTGTTGTTTCTCACACACTGTTGTTTCTCACACAGTGTTGTTTCTCACACACTGTTGTTTCTCACACACTGTTGTTTCTCACACACTGTTGTTTCTCACACACTGTTGTTTCTCACACACTGTTGTTTCTCACACACTGTTGTTTCTCACACACTGTTGTTTCTCACACACTGTTGTTTCTCACACACTGTTGTTTCTCACACACTGTTGTTTCTCACACTGTTGTTTCTCACACACTGTTGTTTCTCACACTGTTGTTTCTCACTGTTGTTTCTCACACACTGTTGTTTCTCACACTCTGTTGTTTCTCACACACTGTTGTTTCTCACACACTGTTGTTTCTCACACACTGTTGTTTCTCACACACTGTTGTTTCTCACACACTGTTGTTTCTCACACACTGTTGTTTCTCACACACTGTTGTTTCTCACACACTGTTGTTTCTCACACACTGTTGTTTCTCACACACTGTTGTTTCTCACACACTGTTGCTTCTCACACACTGTTGTTTCTCACACACTGTTGTTTCTCACACACTGTTGTTTCTCACACACTGTTGTTTCTCACACACTGTTGTTTCTCACACTCTTTTGTTTCTCACACACTGTTGCTTCTCACATACTGTTGTTTCTCACACACTGTTGTTTCTCACACACTGTTGTTTCTCACACACTGTTGTTTCTCACACACTGTTGTTTCTCACACTCTGTTGTTTCTCACACACTGTTGTTTCTCACACTCTGTTGTTTCTCACACACTGTTGTTTCTCACACACTGTTGTTTCTCATACACTGTTGTTTCTCATACACTTTTGCTTCTCACACTCTGTTGTTTCTCACACACTGTTGTTTCTCACACACTGTTGTTTCTCACACTCTGTTGTTTCTCACACACTGTTGTTTCTCACATACTGTTGTTTCTCACACACTGTTGTTTCTCACACACTGTTGTTTCTCACACACTGTTGTTTCTCACACACTGTTGTTTCTCACACACTGTTGTTTCTCACACAATGTTGTTTCTCACACACTGTTGTTTCTCACACACTGTTGTTTCTCACACACTGTTGTTTCTCACACACTGTTGTTTCTCACACACTGTTGTGTCTCACACACTGTTGTTTCTCACACACTGTTGTTTCTCACTGTTGTTTCTCCCACACTGGTGTTTCTCACACACTGTTGTTTCTCACACACTGTTGTTTCTCACACACTGTTGTTTCTCACACACTGTTGTTTCTCATACACTGTTGTTTCTCACACACTGTTGTTTCTCACACACTGTTGTTTCTCACACACTGTTGTTTCTCACACACTGTTGTTTCTCACACACTGTTGTTTCTCACACACTGTTGTTTCTCACACACTGTTGTTTCTCACACACTGTTGTTTCTCACACACTGTTGTTTCTCACACACTGTTGTTTCTCACACACTGTTGTTTCTGACACACTCTTGCTTCTCACACACTGTTGTTTCTCACACACTGTTGCTTCTTACACACTGTTGTTTCTCACACTCTGTTGTTTCTCACCCACTGTTGTTTCTCACATACTGTTGTTTCTCACATACTGTTGTTTCTCATACACTGTTGTTTCTCACACACTGTTGTTTCTCACACACTGTTGTTTCTCACACACTGTTGTTTCTCACACACTGTTGTTTCTCACACACTGTTGTTTCTCACACACTGTTGTTTCTCACACACTGTTGTTTCTCACACACTGTTGCTTCTCACACACTGTTGCTTCTCACACACTGTTGCTTCTCACACACTGTTGTTTCTCACACACTGTTGTTTCTCACACACTGTTGTTTCTCACACACTGTTGCTTCTCACACACTGTTGTTTCTCACACACTGTTGTTTCTCACACACTGTTGTTCCTGTCTCACTGATCTTTTCATTTTACAAATGACGTCTGTGGTCGGTACAACTCTGGTGTTCATCTCTTTCCACGTTATTGTCTGCTGCTGCTGTGTCTGCTGCTGCTGCTGTGTCTGCTGCTGCTGTGTCTGCTGCTATTGCTGTCTGCTCTCTGCATCCCTCAGGTAATTCCAGCAGTCTCAGCAGCAAGAAGAAGGTTAATGTTCCAGTATCGTGTTGCTGTGTGATTCCAGCGACCCAGCGTCATCACACAGCCTCAACTGTGGCCAGAAATTCTTTCAAGAACATGCAAAAAGCGCCTCTGGGGGAAGAGTAAATTAAGATGATATATATCTTTTCCCTTTTTACACCTGTTATCGCTGCGGTAATTGATGTTAATGGGAGTAATAATGTATGAAGGCTTAACTTGGTGGTGTACCTGGTGGTGTACCTGGTGGTGTAACTGGTGGTGTACCTGGTGGTGCACCTGGTGGTGTAACTGTTGGTGTAACTGATGGTGTACCTGGTGGTGTACCTGGTGGTGTACCTGGTGGTGCACCTGGTGGTGTAACTGTTGGTGTAACTGGTGGTGTAACTGGTGGTGTACCTGGTGGTGTAACTGGTGGTGTACCTGATGGTATGCCTGGTGGTGTAACTGGTGGTGTACCTGGTGGTGTAACTGGTGGTGTACCTGGTGGTGTACCTGGTGGTGTAACTGGTGGTGTACCTGGTGGTGTACCTGGTGGTGTACCTGCTGGTGTAACTGGTGGTGTACCTGGTGGCGTACCTGGTGGTGTACCTGCTGGTGTAACTGTTGGTGTACCTGGTGGTGTGCCTGGTGGTGTAACTGTTGGTGTAACTGGTGGTGTACCTGGTGGCGTACCTGGTGGTGTACCTGCTGGTGTAACTGTTGGTGTACCTGGTGGTGTACCTGCTGGTGTACCTGCTGGTGTAACTGTTGGTGTACCTGGTGGTGTGCCTGGTGGTGTACCTGCTGGTGTAACTGGTGGTGTACCTGGTGGCGTACCTGGTGGTGTACCTGCTGGTGTAACTGTTGGTGTACCTGGTGGTGTGCCTGGTGGTGTACCTGCTGGTGTAACTGGTGGTGTACCTGGTGGTGTAACTGGTGGTGTACCTGGTGGTGCACCTGGTGGCGTACCTGGTGGTGCACCTGGTGGTGTGCCTGATGGTATGCCTGGTGGTGTAACTGGTGGTGTACCTGGTGGTGTACCTGGTGGTGTACCTGGTGGTGTACCTGGTGGTGTACCTGGTGGTGCACCTGGTGGTGTAACTGTTGGTGTAACTGGTGGTGTAACTGGTGGTGTACCTGGTGGTGTACCTGGTGGTGTACCTGGTGGTGTAACTGGTGGTGTACCTGGTGGTGCACCTGATGGTGTACCTGATGGTATGCCTGGTGGTGTACCTGCTGGTGTAACTGTTGGTGTACCTGGTGGTGTAACTGGTGGTGCACCTGGTGGCGTACCTGGTGGTGTACCTGGTGGTGTGCCTGGTGGTGTAATTATTAATGTACTTGGTGGTATACTTGGTGTAGCTGGTAGTGTACCTGGTGGTGTACCTGGTGGTGTACCTGGTGGTGTACCTGGTGGTGTGCCCGGTGGTGTACCCGGTGGTGTACCTGGTGGTGTACCTGGCAGTACTGAAGTCTCACCCGTGGTGTGGTTGGCAGTCGAAATATTACTCACATATTGAGTCCAGGGACTGTATCTCAACACTACGGAGCCAAATAATGGGTATACAGGGTGTTTCAAAACGATATACCCAATTGGATCCATCATTTTAACACACCCTGCATTTTCATATTGACGGTATATGACGCATTCCGCCACATATTGACGGTATATGACGCATTCCGCTACATATTGACGGTATATGACGCATTCCGCCACATATTGACGGTATATGACGCATTCCGCCACATATTGACGGTATATGACGCATTCCGCCACATATTGACGGTATATGACGCATTCCGCTACGTATTGACGGTATATGACGCATTCCGCCACATATTGACGGTATATGACGCATTCCGCCACATATTGACGGTATATGACGCATTCCAAACATATTGACGGTATATGACGCATTCCGCCACATATTGACGGTATATGACGCATTCCGAAACATATTGACGGTATATGACGCATTCCGCCACATATTGACGGTATATGACGCATTCCGCCACATATTGACGGTATATGACGCATTCCGCCACATATTGATGGTTCCAAACATATTGACGCATTCCGCCACATACTGAAGCTATGTGACGCATTCCAAACATATTGACGGTACATAAACATTGACGGTATATGACGCATTCCACCACATATTGATGGTATATTGACGCATTCCGCCACATACTGCCAAGCTATGTGACGCATTCCACCACATACTGAAGCTATGTGACGCATTCCACCACATATTGATGGTATATGACGCATTCCGCCACATACTGAAGCTATGTGACGCATTCCGCCACATATTGACGGTATATGACGCATTCCGCCACATATTGACGGTATATGACGCATTCCGCCACATATTGACGGTATATGACGCATTCCGCCACATATTGACGGTATATGACGCATTCCGCCACATATTGACGGTATATGACGCATTCCGGAACATAATGATGCTTTTTGACACATGTCAGTACATAATGACCTCCTGTAAGATTGACATGTGGCTCCTTCTGCATGATAGACATGTGGCTCCTCCTGCATGATAGACATGTGGCTCCTCCTGCATGATTGACATGTGGGTCCTTCTGCATGATAGACAAGTGGCTCCTCCTGCATAATTGACATGTGATGATAGACATGTGGCTCCTTCTGCATGATACACATGTGGCTCCTCCTGCATAATTGACATGTGGCTCCTCCTGCATGATAGACATGTGGCTCCTCCTGCATGATTGACATGTGGCTCCTTCTGCATGATACACATGTGGCTCCTCCTGCATGATTGACATGTGTCTCCTCCTGCATGAGAGACATGTGGCTCCTTCTGCATGATAGACATGTGGCTCCTCCTGCATAATTGACATGTGGCTCCTCCTGCATGATAGACATGTGGCTCCTCCTGCATGATAGACATGTGGCTCCTCCTGCATGATAGACATGTGGCTCCTCCTGCATGATTGACATGTGGGTCCTTCTGCATGATACACATGTGGCTCCTCCTGCATGATTGACATGTGTCTCCTCCTGCATGAGAGACATGTGGCTCCTTCTGCATGATAGACATGTGGCTCCTCCTGCATAATTGACATGTGGCTCCTCCTGCATGATAGACATGTGGCTCCTCCTGCATGATAGACATGTGGCTCCTCCTGCATGATAGACATGTGGCTCCTCCTGCATGATTGACATGTGGTTCCTCCTGCATGATAGACATGTGGCTCCTCCTGCATGATAGACATGTGGTTCCTCCTGCATGATAGACATGTGGCTCCTCCTGCATGATAGACATGTGGCTCCTCCTGCATGATAGACATGTGGCTCCTCCTGCATGATAGACATGTGGCTCCTCCTGCATGATAGACATGTGGCTCCTCCTGCATGATAGACATGTGGTTCCTCCTGCATGATAGACATGTGGCTTCTCCTGCATGATAGACATGTGGCTCTTTCTGCATGATAGACATATGGCTCCTTCTGCATAATAGACATGTGGCTCTTCTTGCATGATAGACATGTGGCTCCTTCTGCATGATAGACATGTGGCTCCTTCTGCATGATAGACATGTGGTTCCTCCTGCATGATAGACATGTGGCTCCTGCATGATAGACATGTGGCTCCTCCTGCATGATTGACATGTGGCTCCTCCTGCATGATTGACATGTGGCTCCTTCTGCATGATACACATGTGGCTCCTCCTGCATAATTGACATGTGTCTCCTCCTGCATGATAGACATGTGGCTCCTCCTGCATGAGAGACATGTGGCTCCTTCTGCATGATAGACATGTGGCTCCTCCTGCATGATAGACATGTGGCTCCTCCTGCATGATAGACATGTGGCTCCTCCTGCATGATAGACATGTGGCTCCTCCTGCATGAGAGACATGTGGCTCCTCCTGCATGATAGACATGTGGCTCCTCCTGCATGATAGACATGTGGCTCCTCCTGCATGATAGACATGTGGTTCCTCCTGCATGATAGACATGTGGCTTCTCCTGCATGATAGACATGTGGCTCTTTCTGCATGATAGACATATGGCTCCTTCTGCATAATAGACATGTGGCTCTTCTTGCATGATAGACATGTGGCTCCTTCTGCATGATAGACATGTGGCTCCTTCTGCATGATAGACATGTGGTTCCTCCTGCATGATAGACATGTGGCTCCTGCATGATAGACATGTGGCTCCTCCTGCATGATTGACATGTGGCTCCTCCTGCATGATTGACATGTGGCTCCTTCTGCATGATACACATGTGGCTCCTCCTGCATAATTGACATGTGTCTCCTCCTGCATGATAGACATGTGGCTCCTCCTGCATGAGAGACATGTGGCTCCTTCTGCATGATAGACATGTGGCTCCTCCTGCATGATAGACATGTGGCTCCTCCTGCATGATAGACATGTGGCTCCTCCTGCATGATAGACATGTGGCTCCTCCTGCATGAGAGACATGTGGCTCCTCCTGCATGATAGACATGTGGCTCCTCCTGCATGATAGACATGTGGCTCCTCCTGCATGATAGACATGTGGTTCCTCCTGCATGATAGACATGTGGCTTCTCCTGCATGATAGACATGTGGCTCTTTCTGCATGATAGACATATGGCTCCTTCTGCATAATAGACATGTGGCTCTTCTTGCATGATAGACATGTGGCTCCTTCTGCATGATAGACATGTGGCTCCTTCTGCATGATAGACATGTGGTTCCTCCTGCATGATAGACATGTGGCTCCTGCATGATAGACATGTGGCTCCTGCATGATAGACATGTGGCTCCTGCATAATAGACATGTGGCTCCTGCATGATAGACATGTGGCTCCTGCATGATAGACATGTGGCTCGTGCATGATAGACATGTGGCTCCTGCATGATAGACATGTGGCTCTTGCATGATAGACATGTGGCTCCTGCATGATAGACATGTGGCTCCTGCATGATAGACATGTGGCTCCTGCATGATAGACATGTGGTTCCTGCATGATAGACATGTGGCTCCTGCATGATAGACTTGTGGCTCTTGCATGACATACATGTGGCTCCTGCATGATAGACATGTGGCTCCTGCATGATAGACATGTGGCTCCTGCATGATAGACATGTGGCTCCTGCATGATAGACATGTGGTTCCTGCATGATAGACATGTGGCTCCTGCATGATAGACATGTTGCTCTTGCATGATATACATGTGGCTCCTGCATGATAGACATGTGGCTCCTGCATGATAGACATGTGGTTCCTGCATGATAGACATGTGGCTCCTGCATGATAGACATGTGGCTCCTGCATGATAGACATGTGGCTCCTGCATGATAGACATGTGGCTCCTGCATGATAGACATGTGGCTCCTGCATGATAGACATGTGGCTCCTGCATGATAGACATGTGGCTCCTGCATGATAGACATGTGGCTCCTGCATGATAGACATGTGGCTCTTGCATGATATACATGTGGCTCCTGCATGATAGACATGTGGCTCCTGCATGATAGACATGTGGTTCCTGCATGATAGACATGTGGCTCCTGCATGATAGACATGTGGCTCCTGCATGATAGACATGTGGCTCCTGCATGATAGACATGTGGCTCCTGCATGATAGACATGTGGCTCTTGCATGACATAGACATGTGGCTCCTGCATGATAGACATGTGGCTCCTGCATGATAGACATGTGGCTCCTGCATGATAGACATGTGGCTCCTGCATGATAGACATGTGGTTCCTGCATGATAGACATGTGGCTCCTGCATGATAGACTTGTGGCTCTTGCATGACATACATGTGGCTCCTGCATGATAGACATGTGGCTCCTGCATGATAGACATGTGGCTCCTGCATGATAGACATGTGGCTCCTGCATGATAGACATGTGGTTCCTGCATGATAGACATGTGGCTCCTGCATGATAGACATGTGGCTCCTGCATGATAGACATGTGGCTCCTGCATGATAGACATGTGGCTCCTGCATGATAGACATGTGGTTCCTGCATGATAGACATGTGGCTCCTGCATGATAGACATGTGGCTCCTGCATGATAGACATGTGGCTCCTGCATGATAGACATGTGGCTCCTGCATGATAGACATGTGGCTCCTGCATGATAGACATGTGGCTCCTGCATGATAGACATGTGGCTCCTGCATGATAGACATGTGGCTCCTGCATGATAGACATGTGGCTCCTGCATGATAGACATGTGGCTCCTGCATGATAGACATGTGGCTCCTGCATGATAGACATGTGGCTCCTGCATGATAGACATGTGGCTCCTGCATGATAGACATGTGGTTCCTGCATGATAGACATGTGGCTCCTGCATGATAGACTTAAGATAGAACGGCTGACTAGTGTCAGTCTCAAGTCAGTGAAGTTCATTCTGCTGACAACCCGGGAATATTATCTATTACTTCCTGAGAGATTAACAGCACAGTCGTGGCAAAAATCAGTGGAAGAGCTAAACACGTATGGGGCCAGCAGAACGAGCAGTAGTCTAAGAGGATTGCAGCTCCAAGTGCTCAAAACAAGAGCCCTTCAACAGCATGAAGGGCACAGCGGGCAACCTCGTCAGGGTCTCCTCGCAGGGTTGCCATGGCGACCCTCCTCGCAGGGTCGCCATGGCAATCCCTGAGGTAGGGATCTCTAAGGTCCATCATTTTGATTTATTTTTAAGAATGATTGTGGCCACTAATGAGACACCAGATTCATCCACACTCACTCAACCCACATTAATTCTCCTACATTTCTCATTTTAACTGTGACGCTGTTATAGCAATTACCAAACTGTGGCCAGCCGGGATTAGATCCTGCGTCATATTCTTCCGCCTCAAGAGAGAGAACAATGTTCACATAGCCTTAACCACCTAACCAGCTATTCTACAAGAACCACGAACCATGGATGATCGCTGGTTAAGTGGTTAAGGCGATGTGAACATTGTTCTGTCTCTTCAGCCGGGAGAATGTGATGCAGGATCTAATCTCGGCTGGCCGCAGTTTGGTAAATGATTCGATACCACTTGTTTCGTGATTTCATTAATATATATATATATATATATATATATATATATATATATATATATATATATATATATATATATATATATATATATATATATATATATATATATATATATATATATATATATATATATATATATATATATATATATATATATATATATATACTTTGAAAATATTAACTAAACAAGTTTTGGTTCTTAATTTTTATTTTTTTTATTATCACACCGGCCGATTCCCACCAAGGCAGGGTGGCCCGAAAAAGAAAAACTTTCACCATCATTCACTCCATCACTGTCTTGCCAGAAGGGTGCTTTACACTACAGTTTTTAAACTGCAACATTAACACCCCTCCTTCAGAGTGCAGGCACTGTACTTCCCATCTCCAGGACTCAAGTCCGGCCTGCCGGTTTCCCTGAATCCCTTCATAAATGTTACTTTGCTCACACTCCAACAGCACGTCAAGTATTAAAAACCATTTGTCTCCATTCACTCCTATCAAACACGCTCACGCATGCCTGCTGGAAGTCCAAGCCCCTCGCACACAAAACCTCCTTTACCCCCTCCCTCCAACCCTTCCTAGGCCGACCCCTACCCCGCCTTCCTTCCACTACAGACTGATACACTCTTGAAGTCATTCTGTTTCGCTCCATTCTCTCTACATGTCCGAACCACCTCAACAACCCTTCCTCAGCCCTCTGGACAACAGTTTTGGTAATCCCGCACCTCCTCCTAACTTCCAAACTACGAATTCTCTGCATTATATTCACACCACACATTGCCCTCAGACATGACATCTCCACTGCCTCCAGCCTTCTCCTCGCTGCAACATTCATCACCCACGCTTCACACCCATATAAGAGCGTTGGTAAAACTATACTCTCATACATTCCCCTCTTTGCCTCCAAGGACAAAGTTCTTTGTCTCCACAGACTCCTAAGTGCACCACTCACTCTTTTTCCCTCATCAATTCTATGATTCACCTCATCTTTCATAGACCCATCCGCTGACACGTCCACTCCCAAATATCTGAATACGTTCACCTCCTCCATACTCTCTCCCTCCAATCTGATATTCAATCTTTCATCACCTAATCTTTTTGTTATCCTCATAACCTTACTCTTTCCTGTATTCACCTTTAATTTTCTTCTTTTGCACACCCTACCAAATTCATCCACCAATCTCTGCAACTTCTCTTCAGAATCTCCCAAGAGCACAGTGTCATCAGCAAAGAGCAGCTGTGACAACTCCCACTTTGTGTGTGATTCTTTATCTTTTAACTCCACGCCTCTTGCCAAGACCCTCGCATTTACTTCTCTTACAACCCCATCTATAAATATATTAAACAACCACGGTGACATCACACATCCTTGTCTAAGGCCTACTTTTACTGGGAAAAAATTCCCCTCTTTCCTACATACTCTAACTTGAGCCTCACTATCCTCGTAAAAACTCTTCACTGCTTTCAGTAACCTACCTCCTACACCATACACTTGCAACATCTGCCACATTGCCCCCCTATCCACCCTGTCATACGCCTTTTCCAAATCCATAAATGCCACAAAGACCTCTTTAGCCTTATCTAAATACTGTTCACTTATATGTTTCACTGTAAACACCTGGTCCACACACCCCCTACCTTTCCTAAAGCCTCCTTGTTCATCTGCTATCCTATTCTCCGTCTTACTCTTAATTCTTTCAATTATAACTCTACCATACACTTTACCAGGTACACTCAACAGACTTATCCCCCTATAATTTTTGCACTCTCTTTTATCCCCTTTGCCTTTATACAAAGGAACTATGCATGCTCTCTGCCAATCCCTAGGTACCTTACCCTCTTCCATACATTTATTAAATAATTTCACCAACCACTCCAAAACTATATCCCCACCTGCTTTTAACATTTCTATCTTTATCCCATCAATCCCGGCTGCCTTACCCCCTTTCATTTTACCTACTGCCTCACGAACTTCCCCCACACTCACAACTGACTCTTCCTCACTCCTACAAGATGTTATTCCTCCTTGCCCTATACACGAAATCACAGCTTCCCTATCTTCATCAACATTTAACAATTCCTCAAAATATTCCTTCCATCTTCCCAATACCTCTAACTCTCCATTTAATAACTCTCCTCTCCTATTTTTAACTGACAAATCCATTTGTTCTCTAGGCTTTCTTAACTTGTTAATCTCACTCCAAAACTTTTTCTTATTTTCAACAAAATTTGTTGATAACATCTCACCCACTCTCTCATTTGCTCTCTTTTTACATTGCTTCACCACTCTCTTAACTTCTCTCTTTTTCTCCATATACTCTTCCCTCCTTGCATCACTTCTACTTTGTAAAAACTTCTCATATGCTAACTTTTTCTCCCTTACTACTCTCTTTACATCATCATTCCACCAATCGCTCCTCTTCCCTCCTGCACCCACTTTCCTGTAACCACAAACTTCTGCTGAACACTCTAACACTACATTTTTAAACCTACCCCATACCTCTTCGACCCCATTGCCTATGCTCTCATTAGCCCATCTATCCTCCAATAGCTGTTTATATCTTACCCTAACTGCCTCCTCTTTTAGTTTATAAACCTTTACCTCTCTCTTCCCTGATGCTTCTATTCTCCTTGTATCCCATCTACCTTTTACTCTCAGTGTAGCTACAACTAGAAAGTGATCTGATATATCTGTGGCCCCTCTATAAACATGTACATCCTGAAGTCTACTCAACAGTCTTTTATCTACCAATACATAATCCAACAAACTACTGTCATTTCGCCCTACATCATATCGTGTATACTTATTTATCCTCTTTTTCTTAAAATATGTATTACCTATAACTAAACCCCTTTCTATACAAAGTTCAATCAAAGGGCTCCCATTATCATTTACACCTGGCACCCCAAACTTACCTACCACACCCTCTCTAAAAGTTTCTCCTACTTTAGCATTCAAGTCCCCTACCACAATTACTCTCTCACTTGGTTCAAAGGCTCCTATACATTCACTTAACATCTCCCAAAATCTCTCTCTCTCCTCTGCATTCCTCTCTTCTCCAGGTGCATACACGCTTATTATGACCCACTTCTCGCATCCAACCTTTACTTTAATCCACATAATTCTTGAATTTACACATTCATATTCTCTTTTCTCCTTCCATAACTGATCATTTAACATTACTGCTACCCCTTCTTTTTGGTTCTTAAGCCTTGATGAATTGAAATGCATGAATATTAATAGTAGTAGTAAGAGTAGTGGTGGTAGTGGTGGCAGTGGTGGTAGCAGTGATAGTAGTAGTGGTGGTAGTGGTGGTGGTAGTAGTGGTGGTAGTAGTGGTAGTAGTAGTGTGGTAGTAGTGGTGGTAGTAGTGGTGGTAGTAGTGGTAGTAGTAGTGGTGGTAGTAGTGGTGGTAGTAGTGGTGGTAGTAGTGGTAGTAGTAGTGGTGGTAGTAGTGGTGGTAGTAGTGGTAGTAGTAGTGGTGGTAGTAGTGGTAGTAGTAGTGGTGGTAGTAGTGGTGGTAGTAGTGGTAGTAGTAGTGGTAGTAGTAGTGGTGGTAGTAGTGGTAGTAGTAGTGGTAGTAGTAGTGGTGGTAGTGGTGGTGGTAGTAGTGGTAGTAGTAGTGGTAGTAGTAGTGGTGGTAGTAGTGGTGGTAGTAGTGGTGGCA
>NW_027195956.1:5000-25000 GCF_038502225.1 Cherax quadricarinatus | reverse complement strand
CACCTGTGTCTCTAATACTCAACACCTGTGTCTCTAATACACAACACCTTTGTCTCTAATACACAACACCTGTGTCCCAAAAAATGAACTCAAATTTCACACACACACACACACATACACACACACACACACACACACACACACACACACACACACACACACACACACACACACACACACACACACACACACACACACACACACACACACACACACACACACACACACACACACACACACACACACACACACACACACACACACACACACACACACACACACACACACACACACACACACACACACACACACACACACACACACACACACACAGTCTCATTAACAGTTGCATTTTTCACTGTAAAACAAACTCCTCCACATTTGACTCTACGATTGTTTCTGATTCTGTCATCACTGAAGATTCTTGACTCACATAATTACTCAAACAACATGCTCATTAGAGATCCAGGTATAGATACTCAAAAAACCCAGGAAAAGGGAATTAATATATAATTGTTATGGATTCCATCACACATTGGATTACTCCTTCATGATAAAGTTGATATGTTAGCCAAGAAAAGTACCCAGAATGAGAATGTATAATGTAACTTTGGTATAGCTGTGTCTAGCATTAGGAATATTAGGAGAGAAGTAAATAATGAAAATGATTGTTATAGGAATGCAGTTAGAAGTCTGAGTAGATCTATAACCCACTATAACATGAACGTAGATAAGTATGTTTATGGAGCAACTTGCAATGTGAACACTGACTGATGTTGTAGTGGCCAGGCTTAGGCTTGGTTACAAGTACTGACTGATGTTGTAGTGGCCAGGCTTAGGCTTGGTTACAAGTACTGACTGATGTTGTAGTGGCCAGGCTTAGGCTTGGTTACAAGTACTGACTGATGTTGTAGTGGCCAGGCTTAGGCTTGGTTACAAGTACTGACTGATGTTGTAGTGGCCAGGCTTAGGCTTGGTTACAAGTACTGACTGATGTTGTAGTGGCCAGACTTAGTCTTGGTTACAAGTACTGACTGATGTTGTAGTGGCCAGGCTTAGTCATGGTTACAAGTACTGACTGATGTTGTAGTGGCCAGGCTTAGGCTTGGTTACAAGTACTGACTGATGTTGTAGTGGTCAGGCTTAGGCTTGGTTACAAGTACTGACTGATGTTGTAGTGGCCAGGCTTAGGCTTGGTTACAAGTACTGACTGATGTTGTAGTGGCCAGGCTTAGGCTTGGTTACAAGTACTGACTGATGTTGTAGTGGCCAGGCTTAGGCTTGGTTACAAGTACTGACTGATGTTGTAGTGGCCAGGCTTAGTCATGGTTACAAGTACTGACTGATGTTGTAGTGGCCAGGCTTAGGCTTGGTTACAAGTACTGACTGATGTTGTAGTGGTCAGGCTTAGGCTTGGTTACAAGTACTGACTGATGTTGTAGTGGCCAGGCTTAGGCTTGGTTACAAGTACTGACTGATGTTGTAGTGGCCAGGCTTAGGCTTGGTTACAAGTACTGACTGATGTTGTAGTGGCCAGGCTTAGTCATGGTTACAAGTACTGACTGATGTTGTAGTGGCCAGGCTTAGGCTTGGTTACAAGTACTGACTGATGTTGTAGTGGCCAGGCTTAGGCTTGGTTACAAGTACTGACTGATGTTGTAGTGGCCAGACTTAGTCTTGGTTACAAGTACTGACTGATGTTGTAGTGGCCAGGCTTAGGCTTGGTTACAAGTACTGACTGATGTTGTAGTGGCCAGGCTTAGGCTTGGTTACAAGTACTGACTGATGTTGTAGTGGCCAGGCTTAGGCTTGGTTACAAGTACTGACTGATGTTGTAGTGGCCAGACTTAGTCTTGGTTACAAGTACTGACTGATGTTGTAGTGGCCAGGCTTAGTCATGGTTACAAGTACTGACTGATGTTGTAGTGGTCAGGCTTAGGCTTGGTTACAAGTACTGACTGATGTTGTAGTGGCCAGGCTTAGGCTTGGTTACAAGTACTGACTGATGTTGTAGTGGCCAGGCTTAGGCTTGGTTACAAGTACTGACTGATGTTGTAGTGACCAGGCTTAGGCTTGGTTACAAGTACTGACTGATGTTCTAGTGACCAGGCTTAGGCTTGGTTACAAGTACTGACTGATGTTGTAGTGGCCAGGCTTAGGCTTGGTTACAAGTACTGACTGATGTTGTAGTGGCCAGACTTAGGCTTGGTTACAAGTACTGACTGATGTTGTAGTGACCAGGCTTAGGCTTGGTTACAAGTACTGACTGATGTTGTAGTGACCAGGCTTAGGCTTGGTTACAAGTACTGACTGATGTTGTAGTGGCCAGGCTTAGTCATGGTTACAAGTACTGACTGATGTTGTAGTGGCCAGGCTTAGGCTTGGTTACAAGTACTTCTGGCAGTTTGGCAGACACACAGATGATGATCAAACAAATGCAATATATGTGGCCGAGCCTGTGATAACTATCTTGAACACTATGTGCTTAATTGTTTACTTATCCAGGAATATAGAGATAGCATAATAATTTATTTGGTATGTCAGGATATCTTAATAATGGAAATAAGACACCAGATATATTAAGCAAATTTTTGCTTGTAACAGATAAGGGAACTGTAGATATAAATTCGCATGTACTCCTGTTAACCCTTTTGGGGCCTAGTTCCTAGGCCTTTTGTGTATCCATATTCTCTTGCGCTACCGTCCACAGGACAGATATTCTCTTGCGCTACCGTCCACAGGACAGATATTCTCTTGCGCTACCGTCCAGAGGACAGATATTCTCTTGCGCTACCGTCCAGAGGACAGATATTCTCTTGCGCTACCGTCCACAGGATAGATATTCTCTTGCGCTACCGTCCACAGGACAGATATTCTCTTGCGCTACCGTCCACAGGACAGATATTCTCTTGCGCTACCGTCCACAGGACAGATATTCTCTTGCGCTACCGTCCACAGGACAGATATTCTCTTGCGCTACCGTCCACAGGATAGATATTCTCTTGCGCTACCGTCCACAGGACAGATATTCTCTTGCGCTACCGTCCACAGGATAGATATTCTCTTGCGCTACCGTCCACAGGACAGATATTCTCTTGCGCTACCGTCCACAGGATAGATATTCTCTTGCGCTACCGTCCACAGGACAGATATTCTCTTGCGCTACCGTCCACAGGATAGATATTCTCTTGCGCTACCGTCCACAGGACAGATATTCTCTTGCGCTACCGTCCACAGGATAGATATTCTCTTGCGCTACCGTCCACAGGATAGATATTCTCTTGCGCTACCGTCCACAGGACAGATATTCTCTTGCGCTACCGTCCACAGGACAGATATTCTCTTGCGCTACCGTCCACAGGACAGATATTCTCTTGCGCTACCGTCCAGAGGACAGATATTCTCTTGCGCTACCGTCCACAGGATAGATATTCTCTTGCGCTACCGTCCACAGGACAGATATTCTCTTGCGCTACCGTCCACAGGATAGATATTCTCTTGCGCTACCGTCCACAGGACAGATATTCTCTTGCGCTACCGTCCACAGGATAGATATTCTCTTGCGCTACCGTCCACAGGATAGATATTCTCTTGCGCTACCGTCCACAGGATAGATATCGGAAGCACAATAAACTAACAAGTTCTCTGGCAAAATCTAATCTAATTTCCACATTTTTTACGCTGTGGTACGTTAGCTTTGTTGCGGCGTTTACATCTCGTGCTGTTGTTTACATCTCGTGCCGTTGTTTACATCTCGTGCCGTTGTTTACATCCCGGGCCGGCGTTTACATCTCGTGCCGTTGTTTACATCTCGTGCCGTTGTTTACATCCCGTGCCGGCGTTTACATCTCGTGCCGTTGTTTACATCTCGTGCCGTTGTTTACATCTCGTGCCGTTGTTTACATCCCGTGCCGGCGTTTACATCTCGTGCCGTTGTTTACATCTCATGCCGTTGTTTACATCCCGTGCCGGCGTTTACATCTCGTGCCGTTGTTTACATCTCGTGCCGTTGTTTACATCCCGTGCCGGCGTTTACATCTCGTGCCGTTGTTTACATCCCGTGCCGTTGTTTACATCCCGTGCCGTTGTTTACATCCCGTGCCGTTGTTTACATCTCGTGCCGTTGTTTACATCTCGTGCCGTTGTTTACATCCCGTGCCGTTGTTTACATCCCGTGCCGTTGTTTACATCCCGTGCCGTTGTTTACATCCCGTGCCGTTGTTTACATCCCGTGCCGTTGTTTACATCCTGTGCCGTTGTTTACATCCCGTGCCGTTGTTTACATCCCGTGCCGTTGTTTACATCCCGTGCCGTTATTTACATCCCGTGCCGTTGTTTACATCCCGTGCCGTTGTTTACATCCCGTGCCGTTGTTTACATCCCGTACCGTTGTTTACATCCCGTGCCGTTGTTTACATCTCGTGCCGTTGTTTACATCCCGTGCCGTTGTTTGCATACCGTGCCGTTGTTTACATCCCGTGCCGTTGTTTACATCCCGTGCCGTTGTTTACATCCCGTGCCGTTGTTTACATCCCGTGCCGTTGTTTACATCCCGTGCAGTTGTTTACATCCCGTGCCGTTGTTTACATCCCGTGCCGTTGTTTACATCTCGTGCCGTTGTTTACATCCCGTGCCGTTGTTTACATCCCGTGCCGTTGTTTACATCCCGTGCCGTTGTTTACATCCCGTGCCGTTGTTTACATCCCGTGCCGTTGTTTACATCCCGTGCCGTTGTTTACATCCCGTGCCGTTGTTTACATCCCGTGCCGTTGTTTGCATCCAGTGCCGTTGTTTACATCCCGTGCCGTTGTTTACATCTCGTGCCGTTGTTTACATCCCGTGCCGTTGTTTACATCCCGTGCCGTTGTTTACATCCCGTGCCGTTGTTTACATCCCGTGCCGTTGTTTACATCCCGTGCTGTTGTTTACATCCCGTGCCGTTGTTTACAGCTCGTGCCGTTGTTTACAGCTCGTGCCGTTGTTTACATCCCGTGCCGTTGTTTACATCCCGTGCCGTTGTTTACATCCCGTGCCGTTGTTTACATCCCGTGCCGTTGTTTACATCCCGTGCCGTTGTTTACCTCCCGTGCCGTTGTTTACATCCCGTGCCGTTGTTTGCATCCAGTGCCGTTGTTTACATCCCGTGCCGTTGTTTACATCCCGTGCCGTTGTTTGCATACCGTGCCGTTGTTTACATCCCGTGCCGTTGTTTACATCCCGTGCTGTTGTTTACATCCCGTGCCGTTGTTTACAGCTCGTGCCGTTGTTTACAGCTCGTGCCGTTGTTTACATCCCGTGCCGTTGTTTACATCCCGTGCCGTTGTTTACATCCCGTGCCGTTGTTTACATCCCGTGCCGTTGTTTACATCCCGTGCCGTTGTTTACATCCCGTGCCGTTGTTTACATCCCGTGCCGTTGTTTGCATCCAGTGCCGTTGTTTACATCCCGTGCCGTTGTTTACATCTCGTGCCGTGCCGTTGTTTACATCCCGTGCCGTTGTTTACATCCCGTGCCGTTGTTTACATCCCGTGTCGTTGTTTACATCCCGTGCCGTTGTTTACATCCCGTGCCGTTGTTTACATCCCGTGCCGTTGTTTACATCCCGTGCCGTTGTTTACATCCCGTGCCGTTGTTTACATCCCGTGCCGTTGTTTACATCCCGTGTCGTTGTTTACATCCCGTGCCGTTGTTTACATCCCGTGCCGTTGTTTACATCCCGTGCCGTTGTTTACATCCCGTGCCGTTGTTTACATCCCGTGCCGTTGTTTACATCCCGTGCCGTTGTTTACATCCCGTGCCGTTGTTTACATCCCGTGCCGTTGTTTACATCCCGTGCCGTTGTTTACATCCCGTGCCGTTGTTTACATCCCGTGCCGTTGTTTACATCCCGTGCCGTTGTTTACATCCCGTGCTGGAGTTCACAACTCTAGTACCAGTTTTATCTTCATAATGTTGGTGTTATCACCTAGGATCAACGTACACAGGGATAGGGATCTCACAGCAATCCTTATCCTTCTTCGGTAGGATGTTCAGGATTCTCTGTGTTGTAAACTCCAGCTTCAGAAAGGAGGATGTTAGGTTAATTGACGTGTTATTCCCTCTAGTTGTGTTGCTTCATGGAGGTCACAGTTGTGTTGCTTCATGGAGGTCACAGTTGTGTTGCTTCATGGAGGTCACAGTTGTGTTGCTTCATGGAGGTCACAGTTGTGTTGCTTCATGGAGGTCACAGTTGTGTTGCTTCATGGAGGTCACAGTTGTGTTGCTTCATGGAGGTCACAGTTGTGTTGCTTCATGGAGGTCACAGTTGTGTTGCTTCATGGAGGTCACAGTTGTGTTGCTTCATGGATCTCCTGTGAACAGGAGGAGCCCGAAAACACCTCACAAACTTCCTCTCTTAAAAGAGAGTAACCATGACAGTTTTTACTCTGTATACGCGAGTTTACTCTGTGTAAACAGCTGAGCCACATAAAGGTCACAAGAGAGACGATAATATATACAAACACTGATTCACTCAAAATCTATTTTTACACAAAAGCACAAACTTTGTGAGGAAAACAAAAGAAAAGAAACTAACAGTAATTGCATTCACAGAAACTTACAAAAGGAGAAACGTGTGTTAATTGCAGAGGTTTAGATACACCTGGATGTTACCTGGGGTGTTACCTGGGGTGTGACCTGGGGTGTTACCTGGGGTGTGACCTGGGGTATTACCTGGGGTGTTACCTGGGGTGTTACCTGGGGTGTGACCTGGGGTATTACCTGGGGTGTTACTTGGGGTGTTACCTGAGGTGTTACCTGGGTGTTGCCTGAGTGTTACATAGACCCTCCAAACTCAGAAAGCTCTCTGAGAGTTGTAGTATCAGAGAGTGAACTCTCAGAGAGCTGGAGTATCGGAGAGAGAGAGTGAGCTCTCAGAGAGAGCTGGGGTGTCGGAGAGATAGAGTGAACTCCCAGAGGGAGCTGGGGTATCGGAGAGAATGAGAGTGAGCTCTCAGAGAGAGCTGGGGTAACGGAGAGAGAGAGTGAGCTCTCAGAGAGAGCTGGGGTATAGGGGAAAGAGAGTAAGCTCTCAGAAAGAGCTGGGGTAACGGAGAGAGAGAGTGTGAGCTCTCAGAGAGAGCTGGGGTATAGCAGAGAGAGAGAGAGTAAGCTCTCAGAGAGAGCTGGGGTATAGGAGGGAGAGAGAGAGAGTAAGCTCTCAGAGAGAGTTGGGGTATAGGAGACAGAGAGTGAGCTCTCAGAGAGAGCTGGGGTATAGGAGGGAGAGAAAGAGTAAGCTCTCAGAGAGAGCTGGGGTATAGGAGGGAGAGAGAGAGTAAGCTCTCAGAGAGAGCTGGGGCATAGGAGAGAGAGAGAGAGAGAGAGAGAGAGAGAGAGTGAGCTTTCAGAGAGATCTGGGGTATGGGTGGACATTCACCTCACTAATTCCTGGGGATCAGAATTAATCCCGGACATGTCGGAGCATTGACGTGACGGGGAGGGGGGTTGGGGTAGGGGGTTGGGGTAGGGGTTGGGGTAGGGGGTTAGGGGAGTGGTCACAGACCGGCCCGGGGACCGAGGGGTGTCGAATTTCCAGGTCCACGTCACAAGTAACGCACGTCACGTGTGGTTGACGGCAGCTGACGGTACCAGCAGACGGTTGGAAGGTAGCTGACAGGTTGAAAGGTAGCTGACAGGTTAGAAGGTAGCTGACAGGTTGGAAGGCAGCTGACAGGTTGGAAGGTAGCTGACAGGTTGGAAGGTAGCTGACAGGTTGGAAGGTAGCTGACAGGTTGGAAGGTAGCTGACAGGTTGGAAGGTAGCTGACAGGTTGGAAGGTAGTTGACATGTTGGAAGGTAGCTGACAGGTTGGAAGGTAGCTGACAGGTTGGAAGGTAGCTGACAGGTTGGAAAGTAGCTGACAGGTTGGAAGGTAGCTGACAGGTTGGAAGGTAGCTGACAGGCTGGAAGGTAGCTGACAGGTTGGAAGGTAGCTGACAGTTTGACTCGTGGTCAGCTGTTAATGAGCCGCAGTATCATCAGCGGTGATTGATTGGTCATCAACAGAAGGCAGTGCCTTCCCTCCTGACACTAGCTGAATATGACTGACTCCTCTCACCTTCACGTCCATCGTTCCTGGAGTAAGTCTCGGCCTGGTAGGTCATGACACTGACAATGAAATCATGATTAACTGGCCTTGTTATATCCCATCAGCCACAGCCTGGAGGGACTTAACTGCCTCAGCGGCCGCTGTAATGGTCCGGTCATGCACTCGCCCTGTGTCTCAGTTGCTGTTATAATGGTCAAGTCATGCACTCTCCCTATGTCTCAGTGGCTGTTGTAATGGTCCAGTCATACACTCTCTCTGTGTCTCAGTAGCTGCTATTATGGACCGGTCATGTATTCGCCCTGTCACTTCTTCAGTGGCTAATGTTATGGTCCAGTCATGCACTCTCCCTGTCTCATTGGTTGTTGTTACAGTCCGGTCATGCACACACTCCCGTTCTCCCTGTATACGCTCGTTATTTTATATAGTATGCATGTGTTTTGGCGTCAGCACCGTGTGCTAGGTGCTTAAACTGATGAAAAGATGCACCTTGCTGAGCAAGCCTATAATGGAACAACGTTTCGCTCTGTATGGAGCTTTATCACAGCGAAACGTTGTCCAAATGAAGCATTTCTCTGCAACGTACGTCATCATTCAGTATGCGAATCCCAAAATTCTAGAAAATATCGAGAACTTACCCATCATTACAAGTTTGTTCCCACAGGCTCGGAGATCCTCGGCTCATGGGGAGAGTGCATCTAAGTTCCTTCAGGAGCTAGGCAAAAGACTCATCAGGGTAACTAGGGATCCCAGGGCGGCTAGTTTTCTATCCCAGTGACTAAATGCTATGGTTCAGAGGGGTAACACCTGCTGTATCCTGGCTACCTTTCATTATAATCTGTGATAAAAACGTAGGAATATATATATATATATATATATATATATATATATATATATATATATATATATATATATATATATATATATATATATATATATATATATATATATATATATATATATATATAAACTGCAATTTAACATTGGTTAACACGATAGTAATGTCCGGTACAAGCGGATTAACACAGTATTACTTTTTATCATAACAGCGTTAACAGGAGTTTAGCTTTTCAGGACAACGGGAGTTAACACGAAGCTCTACGAAAAGTATCAAGGAAATAAAGAAATATAACTTGTGAGTTTTACCTCCCTACGGTCCGAACTGCGTTTAGTGGAGCTTTGCTGTAACATCAGCATGAACGTCCTTCAACCTCCAGGAACTAACTCTGGAAGTCGATACTTCCGTCATGAAGGTCCTGGATTTAACTCGCACCAATCTGATCACCCAGTCAGACTTCAGGATCACCATACGCATTTCTCTCCATAAATTACCTTTCGAAAAACACAAACACACAAACACACACACACACACATACACACACACACACACACACACACACACACACACACACACACACACACACACACACACACACACACACACACACACACACACACACACACACACACACACACACGCACACAAGTACATTTCTTCCCTCTATCACACATAAGTCTCACTTTGTTGCAGATAATTTTTTACGACATCAAATTCCTCTCAAAAGTAACAAAAACTTCCTGGTACATAATCTAACAGGACATCGTCAGGGCACTAAACTTCTTCACATATTTTATTATTAAGAAATCAAATGTGGGACATTATATATATGCTCAAATTATTGCATAATAAATTTTCCTGGCGTCGTAGCTTTATCAATTAATTTATTGAGATTTAATATTGATTGTGGATATAATAGGAAAGAGAGAGACGGGGGAGGTATATACCGAGGGGTGTATGTCTCTCAGTGTGTATATACCGAGGGGTGTATGTCTCTCAGTGTGTATATACCGAGGGGTGTATGTCTCTCAGTGTGTGTATACCGAGGGGTGTATGTCTCTCAGTGTGTATATACCGAGGGGTGTATGTCTCTCAGTGTGTATATACCGAGGGGTGTATGTCTCTCAGTGTGTATATACCGAGGGGTGTATGTCTCTCAGTGTGTGTATACCGAGGGGTGTATGTCTCTCAGTGTGTGTATACCGAGGGGTGTATGTCTCTCAGTGTGTATATACCGAGGGGTGTATGTCTCTCAGTGTGTATATACCGAGGGGTGTATGTCTCTCAGTGTGTATACACCTAGGGATGTATGTCTCTCAGTGTGTATATACCGAGGGGTGTATGTCTCTCAGTGTGTATACACCTAGGGGTGTATGTCTCTCAGTGTGTATACACCTAGGGATGTATGTCTCTCAGTGTGTATATACCGAGGGGTGTATGTCTCTCAGTGTGTATACACCTAGGGGTGTATGTCTCTCAGTGTGTATACACCTAGGGGTGTATGTCTCTCAGTGTGTACATACCGAGGGGTGTATGTCTCTCAGTGTGTATACACCTAGGGATGTATGTCTCTCAGTGTGTATATACCGAGGGGTGTATGTCTCTCAGTGTGTATACACCTAGGGGTGTATGTCTCTCAGTGTGTATACACCTAGGGGTGTATGTCTCTCAGTGTGTACATACCGAGGGGTGTATGTCTCTCAGTGTGTATACACCTAGGGATGTATGTCTCTCAGTGTGTATATACCGAGGGGTGTATGTCTCTCAGTGTGTATACACCGAGGGGTGTATGTCTCTCAGTGTGTATACACCTAGGGGTGTATGTCTCTCAGTGTGTATACACCGAGGGATGTATGTCTCTCAGTGTGTATACACCTAGGGGTGTATGTCTCTCAGTGTGTATACACCTAGGGGTGTATGTCTCTCAGTGTGTATACACCGAGGGGTGTATGTCTCTCAGTGTGTATACACCTAGGGGTGTATGTCTCTCAGTGTGTATACACCGAGGGGTGTATGTCTCTCAGTGTGTATACACCTAGGGGTGTATGTCTCTCAGCGTGTATACACCTAGGGGTGTATGTCTCTCAGTGTGTATATACCGAGGGGTGTATGTCTCTCAGTGTGTATACACCTAGGGGTGTATGTCTCTCAGTGTGTATATACCGAGGGGTGTATGTCTCTCAGTGTGTATACACCTAGGGGTGTATGTCTCTCAGTGTGTACATACCGAGGGGTGTATGTCTCTCAGTGTGTATACACCTAGGGATGTATGTCTCTCAGTGTGTATACACCTAGGGGTGTATGTCTCTTAGTGTGTATACACCTAGGGGTGTATGTCTCTCAGTGTGTATATACCGAGGGGTGTATGTCTCTCAGTGTGTATACACCTAGGGGTGTATGTCTCTCAGTGTGTACATACCGAGGGGTGTATGTCTCTCAGTGTGTATACACCTAGGGATGTATGTCTCTCAGTGTGTATACACCTAGGGGTGTATGTCTCTTAGTGTGTATACACCTAGGGGTGTATGTCTCTCAGTGTGTATACACTTAATAATAATAATAATAATAATATTAATAATAATAATAATAACAATAACAATGATAATAATAATAATAATAATAATAATAATAATAATAATAATAATAATAATAATAACAATAATAATAATAATAATAATAACAATAATAATAATAATAATAATAATAATAATAATAATAATAATAATAATAATAATAATAATAATAATAATAATAATAATAATAACAATAATAATAATAATAATAATAATAATAATAATAATAATAATAATAATAATAATAATAATAATAATAATCATGGTAGGCAATCTGATTCTATCCAAGACAAGGGGAGGTAGCTCCACTTCCTTGATTCAAGAGCCTCTCACCGGCAACAATGTCCCTGAATTTTTTATGAGTTTCCCCTCGACCTGTAATGTCCTTCACGAGGGTAAACTAACCTAGTGTGTGTGTGTGTGTGTGTGTGTGTGTGTGTGTACTCACCTATTTGTATTCACCTATTTGTGGTTGCAGGGGTCGAGTCATAGCTCCTGGCCCCGCCTCTTCACTGATTGCTACTAGGTCCTCTCTCTCCCTGCCCCATGAGCTTTATCATACCTCGCCTTAAAACTATGTATGGTTCCCGCCTCCACTACGTCACTTTCTAGGCTATTCCACGGCCTGACTACTCTATGACTGAAGAAATACTTCCTAACATCCCTTTGATTCATTTGAGTCTTCAACTTCCAATTGTGACCTCTTGTGTCTGTGTCCCTTCTCTGGAACATCCCGTCTTTGTCCACCTTGTCTATTCCGCGCAGTATTTTAAAAGTCGTTATCATGTCTTCCCTGACCCTCCTGTCCTCCAGTGTCGTCAGGCCGATTTCCCTCAACCTTTCTTCGTAGGACAATCCCCGTAGCTCTGGGACTAGTCTTGTTGCAAACCTTTGCACTTTCTCTAAATTCTTGACGTGCTTGACCAGGTGTGGATTCCAAACTGGTGCTGCATACTCCAGTATGGGCCTGACGTAAATGGTATACAGAGTCTTGAACGATTCCTTACTAAGGTATCGGAACGCTATCCGTAGGTTTGCCAGGCGCCCGTATGCTGCCGCAGTGTGTGTATGTGTGTGTATGTGTGTGTGTGTGTGTGTGTGTGTGTGTGTGTGTGTGTGTGTGTGTGTGTGTGTGTGTGTATGTGTGTGTGTGTGTGTGTGTGTGTGTGTGTGTGTGTGTGTATGTGTGTGTGTGTGTGTGTGTGTGTATGTGTGTTACAGTTTACCATGGAACACTAACAGTGGACACGGAACTGTGGAAGGGAACGGTGGACACGGAACTTTGGAGCACCAGTGATGTGCACTGAAATGTGGAACACCACTGGTGGACACGGAACTGTGGAACACCAGTGGTGGACACGGAACTGTGGAACACCGGTGGTGGACATGGTACTGTGGAACACCAGTGGTGGACACGGTACTATGGAACACCGGTGGTGGACACGGTACTGTGGAACACCAGTGGTGGACACGGTACTGTGGAACACCAGTGGTGGACACGGAACTGTGGAACACCAGTGGTGGACACGAAACTCAGGAACGGTATTCATCTCTTACTGTAGCAACTGACGAGCCGAGTATTAAATCCTCTTTCATCTAACTCTCATCCTTTCTTTCACTCTCTCTCTCTCTCTCTCTCTCTCTCTCTCTCTCTCTCTCTCTCTCTCTCTCTCTCTCTCTCTCTCTCTCTCTCTCTCTCTCTCTCTCTCTCTCTCTCTCTCTCTCTCTCCACGAGACAGCATCAAAAGCAGATGTAGACAAAAGTACGTACCTCCAGAGAGAGAGATCCTATATACCCAGGATGACTCGAGTATGGAACACATTCGTACAGCATAATGATGTCAACGAGATAAAGTCAATTGATCAAATGAAAATGCTGGCCCACAGACGGCTCCAATTTCATCCTGTTCCCAACTTGTATGTCTCATAACAATAAAAATGCTTTCAAATGAGCTGATGTAGGTAACAGCTCTTAGCTTGCCAATAAAGTTAGGAATCCTTAACCTGTAAATAGCTTGTCAATAAAGCTAGGGATTCTTAACCTTGTCAAACCCTGTGTAAAAGAGAGAGAGAGAGAGAGAGAGAGAGTCATGAAGGCTGGTCTAGTCTCACAGTCTCTGGCTTCCCGGCCCTGACTGCTTGCTCACAGGATTGACTTGGCTTGCCTACTCTGGCCTGATGCACCAATTCCATCAGGATTATGTGGTTGATGGTGGGAGGGCAGAGAGGTAGGTATTGTCAGGAAGGACAAGTCACCAGCTGCCTCTCACACTAACTTCCTTCTCTGTATATACATATATATATATATATATATATATATAATATATATATATATATATATATATATATATATATATATATATATATATATATATATATTTTTTTTTATTATCACACCGGCCGATTCCCACCAAGGCAGGGTGGCCCGAAAAAGAAAAACTTTCACCATCATTCACTCCATCACTGTCTTGCCAGAAGGGTGCTTTACACTACAGTTTTTAAACTGCAACATTAACACCCCTCCTTCAGAGTGCAGGCACTGTACTTCCCATCTCCAGGACTCAAGTCCGGCCTGCCGGTTTCCCTGAATCCCTTCATAAATGTTACTTTGCTCACACTCCAACAGCACGTCAAGTATTAAAAACCATTTGTCTCCATTCACTCCTATCAAACACGCTCACGCATGCCTGCTGGAAGTCCAAGCCCCTCGCACACAAAACCTCCTTTACCCCCTCCCTCCAACCCTTCCTAGGCCGACCCCTACCCCGCCTTCCTTCCACTACAGACTGATACACTCTTGAAGTCATTCTGTTTCGCTCCATTCTCTCTACATGTCCGAACCACCTCAACAACCCTTCCTCAGCCCTCTGGACAACAGTTTTGGTAATCCCGCACCTCCTCCTAACTTCCAAACTACGAATTCTCTGCATTATATTCACACCACACATTGCCCTCAGACATGACATCTCCACTGCCTCCAGCCTTCTCCTCGCTGCAACATTCATCACCCACGCTTCACACCCATATAAGAGCGTTGGTAAAACTATACTCTCATACATTCCCCTCTTTGCCTCCAAGGACAAAGTTCTTTGTCTCCACAGACTCCTAAGTGCACCACTCACTCTTTTTCCCTCATCAATTCTATGATTCACCTCATCTTTCATAGACCCATCCGCTGACACGTCCACTCCCAAATATCTGAATACGTTCACCTCCTCCATACTCTCTCCCTCCAATCTGATATTCAATCTTTCATCACCTAATCTTTTTGTTATCCTCATAACCTTACTCTTTCCTGTATTCACCTTTAATTTTCTTCTTTTGCACACCCTACCAAATTCATCCACCAATCTCTGCAACTTCTCTTCAGAATCTCCCAAGAGCACAGTGTCATCAGCAAAGAGCAGCTGTGACAACTCCCACTTTGTGTGTGATTCTTTATCTTTTAACTCCACGCCTCTTGCCAAGACCCTCGCATTTACTTCTCTTACAACCCCATCTATAAATATATTAAACAACCACGGTGACATCACACATCCTTGTCTAAGGCCTACTTTTACTGGGAAAAAATTTCCCTCTTTCCTACATACTCTAACTTGAGCCTCACTATCCTCGTAAAAACTCTTCACTGCTTTCAGTAACCTACCTCCTACACCATACACTTGCAACATCTGCCACATTGCCCCCCTATCCACCCTGTCATACGCCTTTTCCAAATCCATAAATGCCACAAAGACCTCTTTAGCCTTATCTAAATACTGTTCACTTACATGTTTCACTGTAAACACCTGGTCCACACACCCCCTACCTTTCCTAAAGCCTCCTTGTTCATCTGCTATCCTATTCTCCGTCTTACTCTTAATTCTTTCAATTATAACTCTACCATACACTTTACCAGGTACACTCAACAGACTTATCCCCCTATAATTTTTGCACTCTCTTTTATCCCCTTTGCCTTTATACAAAGGAACTATGCATGCTCTCTGCCAATCCCTAGGTACCTTACCCTCTTCCATACATTTATTAAATAATTGCACCAACCACTCCAAAACTACATCCCCACCTGCTTTTAACATTTCTATCTTTATCCCATCAATCCCGGCTGCCTTACCCCCTTTCATTTTACCTACTGCCTCACGAACTTCCCCCACACTCACAACTGGCTCTTCCTCACTCCTACAAGATGTTATTCCTCCTTGCCCTATACACGAAATCACAGCTTCCCTATCTTCATCAACATTTAACAATTCCTCAAAATATTCCTTCCATCTTCCCAATACCTCTAACTCTCCATTTAATAACTCTCCTCTCCTATTTTTAACAGACAAATCCATTTGTTCTCTAGGCTTTCTTAACTTGTTAATCTCACTCCAAAACTTTTTCTTATTTTCAACAAAATTTGTTGATAACATCTCACCCACTCTCTCATTTGCTCTCTTTTTACATTGCTTCACCACTCTCTTAACTTCTCTCTTTTTCTCCATATACTCTTCCCTCCTTGCATCACTTCTACTTTGTAAAAACTTCTCATATGCTAACTTTTTCTCCCTTACTACTCTCTTTACATCATCATTCCACCAATCGCTCCTCTTCCCTCCTGCACCCACTTTCCTGTAACCACAAACTTCTGCTGAACACTCTAACACTACATTTTTAAACCTACCCCATACCTCTTCGACCCCATTGCCTATGCTCTCATTAGCCCATCTATCCTCCAATAGCTGTTTATATCTTACCCTAACTGCCTCCTCTTTTAGTTTATAAACCTTTACCTCTCTCTTCCCTGATGCTTCTATTCTCCTTGTATCCCATCTACCTTTTACTCTCAGTGTAGCTACAACTAGAAAGTGATCTGATATATCTGTGGCCCCTCTATAAACATGTACATCCTGAAGTCTACTCAACAGTCTTTTATCTACCAATACATAATCCAACAAACTACTGTCATTTCGCCCTACATCATATCGTGTATACTTATTTATCCTCTTTTTCTTAAAATATGTATTACCTATAACTAAACCCCTTTCTATACAAAGTTCAATCAAAGGGCTCCCATTATCATTTACACCTGGCACCCCAAACTTACCTACCACACCCTCTCTAAAAGTTTCTCCTACTTTAGCATTCAAGTCCCCTACCACAATTACTCTCTCACTTGGTTCAAAGGCTCCTATACATTCACTTAACATCTCCCAAAATCTCTCTCTCTCCTCTGCATTCCTCTCTTCTCCAGGTGCATACACGCTTATTATGACCCACTTCTCGCATCCAACCTTTACTTTAATCCACATAATTCTTGAATTTACACATTCATATTCTCTTTTCTCCTTCCATAACTGATCATTTAACATTACTGCTACCCCTTCCTTTGCTCTAACTCTCTCAGATACTCCAGATTTAATCCCATTTATTTCCCCCCACTGAAACTCTCCTACCCCCTTCAGCTTTGTTTCGCTTAGGGCCAGGACATCCAACTTCTTTTCATTCATAACATCAGCAATCATCTGTTTCTTGTCATCCGCACTACATCCACGCACATTTAAGCAACCCAGTTTTATAAAGTTTTTCTTCTTCTCTTTTTTAGTAATTGTATATATATATATATACATACACACACACACACACACACACACACACACACACACACACACACAGGTGTACTAGAGAATGGAAAAGGTACAGAAGACAGAGAACTCAGGAAAATAAAGAAATCAGCCGAAGAGCCAGAAACGAATATGCACAGATAAGAAGGGAGGCTCAGAGACAATATGAAAATGACATAGCATCAAAAGTAAAGACTGACCCGAAGCTGTTGTACAGCCACATCAGGAGGAAAACAACAGTCAAGGACCAGGTAATCAGACTGAGGAAGGGTGATGGGGAACTCACAAGAAACGACCGAGAGGTATGTCAGGAGCTCAACACAAGATTTAAAGAGGTATTTACAGTGGAAACCAGTAGGACTCCAAGAAATCAGAACAGGGGGGCACACCAGCAAGTGTTGGATGAGGTACATATAACCAAGGAGGAGGTGAAGAAGCTGCTATGAGAACTTGACACCTCAAAGGCGGTGGGACCAGACAACATCTCTCCATGGGTCCTTAAAGAGGGAGCAGATATATTGTGTGAGCCATTAACAAAGATCTTCAACACATCATTTGAAACTGGGCAACTCCCTGAGGTATGGAAAATGGCAAATGTAGTCCCAATTTTTAAAAAGGGAGACAGACATGAGGCACTAAACTACAGACCTGTATCTCTAACGTGTATAGTATGCAAGGTCATGGAGAAGATCATCAGGAGGAGAGTGGTGGGGCATCTGGAAAGAAACAAGTGTATAATTGACAACCAGCACGGTTTCAGGGAAGGAAAATCCTGTGTCACAAACCTACTAGAGTTTTATGACAAGGTGACAGAAGTAAGACAAGAGAGAGAGGGGTGGATCGACTGCGTATTTTTGGACTGCAAGAAGGCTTTCGACACAGTTCCTCACAAGAGGTTACTGCAAAAGCTAGAGGACCAGGCACACATAACAGGAAAGGCACTGCAATGGATCAGAGAATATCTGACAGGGAGGCAACAACGAGTCATGGTACGCGACGAGGTGTCAGAGTGGGCGCCTGTGACAAGCGGGGTTCCACAGGGATCAGTCCTAGGACCTGTGCTGTTCTTGGTATACGTGAACGACATAACGGAAGGGATAGACTCAGAAGTGTCCTTGTTTGCAGACGATGTGAAGTTAATGAGAAGAATCGAATCGGACGAGGATCAGGCAGGACTACAAAGAGATCTGGACAGGCTACAAGCCTGGTCCAGCAACTGGCTCCTTGAATTTAACCCTGCCAAATGCAAAGTCATGAAGATTGGGGAAGGGCAAAGAAGACCGCAGACACAATATAGTTTAGATGGCCAAAGACTGCAAACCTCACTAAAGGAAAAAGATCTGGGGGTGAGTATAACACCGAGCATATCTCCTGAGGCGCACATCAATCAGATAACTGCTGCAGCATGCGGGCGCCTGGCAAACCTACGGATAGCGTTCCGATACCTCAGTAAGGATTCGTTTAAGACTCTGTATACCATCTACGTCAGGCCCATACTGGAGTATGCAGCACCAGTTTGGAATCCACACCTAGTCAAGCACGTCAAGAAATTAGAGAAAGTGCAAAGGTTTGCAACAAGACTAGTCCCAGAGCTACGGGGATTGTCCTATGAAGAAAGGTTGAGGGAAATCGGCCTGACGACACTGGAGGCCAGGAGGGTCAGGGGAGACATGATAACGACATATAAAATACTGCGCGGAATAGACGAGGTGGACAAAGACGGGATGTTCCAGAGATGGGACACAGACACAAGAGGTCACAATTGGAAGTTGAAGACTCAGATGAATCAAAGGGATGTTAGGAAGTATTTCTTCAGTCATAGAGTAGTCAGGCCATGGAATAGCCTAGAAAGTGATGTGGTGGAGGCAGGAACCATACATAGTTTTAAGGCGATGTATGATAGAGCTCATGGGGCAGGGAGAGAGAGGACCTAGTAGCAATCAGCGAAGAGGCGGGGCCAGGAGCTGTGACTCGACCCCTGCAACCACAAATAGGTGAGTACAAATAGGTGAGTACACACACACACACACACATATATATATATATATATATATATATATATATATATATATATATATATATATATATATATATATATATATATATATATATATATATATATATATATATATATATATATATATATATATATATATATATATATATATATATATATATATATATATATATATGCAAAACAACCACTCTGAAAGAATAGAGAAATTCCAAGCGCTTTCGTGACTACTCACATTATCAAGGAACTATGAAAGTGAAGCATCCAAGGAAGCTATATAAGGGGTCTGGCCAGCACCTCACTATCAGATCCCACAACGGTTAAACACCTGACGCGCGGCGAGCCAACTTGGATAGGTCCTTTGGATAGATGCTTCACTTTCATAGTTCCTTGATAATGTGAGTAGTCACGAAAGCGCTTGGAATTTCTCTATTCTTTCAGAGTGGTTGTTTTGCATATATATATATATATATATATATATATATATATATATATATATATATATATATATATATATATATATATATATATATATATATATATATATATATATATATATATGTATATATATAAATATATATTTATTATCACACTGGCCGATTCCCACCAAGGCAGGGTGGCCCGAAAAAGAAAAACTTTCACCATCATTCACTCCATCACTGTCTTGCCAGAAGGGTGCTTTACACTACAGTTTTTAAACTGCAACATTAACACCCCTCCTTCAGAGTGCAGGCACTGTACTTCCCATCTCCAGGACTCAAGTCCGGCCTGCCGGTTTCCCTGAACCCCTTCATAGATGTTACTTTGCTCACACTCCAACAGCACGTCAAGTATTAAAAACCATTTGTCTCCATTCACTCCTATCAAACACGCTCACGCATGCCTG
>NW_027195955.1:0-120408 GCF_038502225.1 Cherax quadricarinatus | reverse complement strand
TTCTGGATGGTGAAAACCTCCATGACTGACTCCACAAGGAGTTCTGGATGGTGATCACCTCCAAGACTGACTCCACCGGAGTTCTGGATGGTGAACACCTCCATGACTGACTCCACCGGAGTTCTGGATGGTGAACACCTCCATGACTGACTCCTCAGGAGTTCTGCATGATGAACACCTTCAAGGCTGACTCCACCGGTGTTCTGGATGGTGAATACCTCCTTGACTGACTCCATTGGATTTGTGGATGGTTAACACCTCCATGACTATCTCCACCGGAGTTCTGGATGGTGAACACCTCCATGACTGACTCCACCGGAGTTCTGGATGGTGAACACCTCCATGACTGACTCCACCGGAGTTCTGGATGGTGAACACCTCCAAGACTGACTCCACCGGAGTTCTGGATGGTGAACACCTCCAAGACTGACTCCACCGGAGTTCTGGATGGTGAACACCTCCAAGACTGACTCCACCGGAGATGTCGATGGTGAACACCTCCAAGACTGACTCCACCGGAGTTCTGGATGGTGAACACCTCCATGACTGACTCCACCGGAGTTCTAGATGGTGAACACCTTCAAGACTGACTCAACCGGAGTTCTGGATGGTGAACACCTCCAAGACTGACTTAACCGGAGTTCTGGATGGTGAACACCTCCAAGACTGACTCCATCGGAGATCTGGATGGTCAACACCTCCAAGACTGACTCCACAGGAGTTATGGATACTGAACACCTCCAAGGCTGACTCCACCGGAGTTCTGGATGGGGAACACCTCCATGACTGATTCCACCGGAGTTCTGGATTTGAACACCTCCATGACTGACTCCACAGGAGTTGTGGATGGTGAACACCTCCAAGACTGACTCCACCTGAGTTCTATATGGTGAACACCTCCAAGACTGACTCCACGGGAGTTCTGCATGGTGAACACCTCCAATACTGACTCCGCAGGAGTTCTGGATGGTGAACACCTCCGAGACTGACTCCACCGGAGTTCTGGATGGTGAACACCTCCATGACTGACTCCACCGGAGTTCTGGATGGTGAACACCTCCAAGACTGACTCCACAGGAGTTCTGGATGGTGAACACCTCCAAGACTGATTCCACAGGAGTTCTGGATGGTGAACACCTAGAAGACTGACTCCAACGGACGTCTGGATGGTAAACACCTCCATGACTGACACCACTGGAGTTCTGGATGGTGAACACCTCCAAGACTGTCTCCACTGGAGTTCTGAGTGGTGAACACCTCAATGACTGACACCACTGGAGTTCTGGATGGTGAACACCTCCAAGACTGACTCGACCGGAGTTCTGGATGGTGAACACCTCCATGACTGACTCAACCGAAGTTCTGGACGGTGAACACATCCACGACTGACTCCACCGGAGTTCTGGATAGTGAACACCTGGAAGACTGACTCCGCAGGAGTTCTGGATGGTGAACACCTCCATGACGGACTCCACGGGAGTTCTGGATGGTGAACACGTCCATGACTGACTCCACCGGAGTTCAGGATGGGGAACACCTCCAAGACTGACGAAACCGGAGTTCTGGATGCTGAACACCTCCATGACTGACTCTACCGGAGTTCTGGATAGTGAACTCCTACAAGACTGACTCCACCGGATTTCTGGATGGTAAACACCACCAAGACTGTCTCCACCGGAGTTCTGGATGGTGAACACCTCCATGACTGACTCCACGGGCGTTCTGAATGGTGAACACCTCCATCACTGACTCCACCGGAGTTCTGGATGGTGAACACCTCCATGACTGACTCCACCAGAGTTCTGGATGGTGAACACCTCCATGTCTGTCTTCACCGGAGTTCTGGATGGTGAACACCTCCAAGACTGTCTCCAAGGAAGTTCTGGATGGTGGACACCTCCATGACTGACTCCACCTGAGTTCTGGATTGTGAACACCTCCATGGCTGACTCAACGGGAGTTCTGGATGGTGAACACCTCCGTGGCTGACTCTACAGGACTTCTGGATGGTGAACACCTCCCAGACTGACTCCACCGGAGTTCTGGATGGTGAACACCTCCAAGACTGACTCCACCGGAGTTCTGGATGGTGAACACCTCCAAGACTGACTCCACCGGAGATCTCGATGGTGAACACCTCCAAGACTGACTCCACCGGAGTTCTAATTGGTGAAGACCTCCATAACTGACTCCACCGGAGTTCCGGCTTGTGAACACCTCCAAGACTGACTCCACCGGAGTTCTGGATGGTGAACACCTCCAAGACTGACTCCACCGGAGATGTCGATGGTGAACACCTCCAAGATTGACTCCACCGGAGTTCTGGATGGTGAACACCTCCATGACTGACTCCACCGGAGTTCTGGATGGTGAACACCTTCATGACTGACTCCACAAGGAGTTCTGGATGGTGATCACCTCCAAGACTGACTCCTCCGGCGTTCTGGATGGTGACAATTCCATGACTGTCTCCACCGGAGTTCTGGATGGTAAACACCTCCATGACTGACTCCACCGGAGTTCTGGATGGTGAACACCTCCATGACTAACTCAACCGGAGTTCTGGATGGTGAACACCTCCATGACTGACTCCACCGGAGCTCTGGATGGTGAACGCCTACAAGTCTGACTCCACCGGAGCTCTGGATGGTGAACACCTCCATGACTGACTCCACCGGAGTTCTGGATGGTGAACACCTCCATGACTGACTTTACCGGAGTTCTGGATGGTGAACACCTACAAGACTGACTCCACCGGAGCTCTGGATGGTGAACACCTCCATGACTGACTCCACCGGAGTTCTGGATGGTGAACACCTCCTTGACTGACTCCACCGGAGTTCTGTGTGGTGAACACCTCCATGACTGACACCACTGGAGTTCTGGATATTGAACACCTCCATGACTGACTCCACCGGAGTTTTGGACGGTGAACGACTCCATGACTGACTCCACCGGAGTTCTGGATGGTGAACACCTCCATGTCTGACTCCTCCTCTGTTCTGCATGATGAACACCTTCAAGGCTGACTCCACCGGTGTTCTGGATGGAGAACTCTTCCAAGACTGACTCCACCGGAGTTCTGGATGGTGAACACCTCAATGACTGACTCAACTGGAGTTCTGAATGGTGAACACCTCTATGACTGACTCCTCTGGAGTTCTGGATTGTGAACACCTCCAAGACTGATTCCACAAGAGTTCTGGATGGTGAACACCTCCATGATTGACTCCACTGGAGTTCTGCATATTGAACACCTCCATTACTGACTCCACCGGAGTTCTGGATGGTGAACACCTCAATGACTGACTCCACCGGAGTTCTGGATGGTTAACACCTCCATGACTGACTCCATCGGAGTTCTGGATGGTGAACACCTCCATGACTGACTCCACCGGAGTTATGGATGGTGAACCCCTCCATGACTGACTCCAGTGCAGTTCTGGATGGTGAACACCTTCATGACTGACTCCACCGGAGTTATGGATGGTGAACACCTACATGACTGACTCCACCGCAGTTCTGGATGGTGATCACCTCCATAACTGACTCCACCGGAGTTCTGGATGGTGAACACCTCCATGACTGACTCCACCGGAGTTCTGGATGGTGAACACCTCCTTGACGGATTCCACCGGAGTTCTGGATGGTGAACACTTCCATGACTGACTCCACCGGAGTTCTGGACGGTGAACGCCTCCATGACTGACTCCACCGGAGTTCTGGATATTGAACATCTCCAAGACAGACTCCACCGGAGATCTGGATGGTGAACACCTCCATGACTGACTCCACTCTAGTTCTGGATGGTGAACACCTAGAACACTGACTCCACGGGAGTTCTGGATGGTGAACACCTCCAAGACTGACTCCAATGGAGTTCTGGATAGTGAACACCTGGAAGACTCACTCCACAGGAGTTCTGGATGGTGAACATCTCCATGACTGACTCCACCAGAGTTCTGGATGGGGAACACCTCCATGATTGACTCCACCGGAGTTCTGCATGGTGAACACCTCAATGACTGACTCCACCGGAGTTCTGGATGGTGAACACCTCCATTACTGACTCCACAGGAGTTATGGATGGTGAACACCTCCATGACTGACTCCACCGGAGTTGTGGACGGTGTGCACCTCCATGACTGACTAGAAAAGGAGTTCTGGATGGTGATCACCTCCAAGACTGACTCCACCGGAGTTCTGGATGGTGAACACCTCCATGAGTGACTACACCGGAGTTCTGGATGGTGAACACGTCCATGACTGACTCCTCCGGAGTTCTGCATGATGAACACCTTCAAGGCTAACTCCACCTGTGTTCTGGATGGTGTACAACTCCATGACTGACTCCATCGGATTTCTGGATGGTGAACACCTCCATTACTATCTCCACCGGAGTTTTGCATGGTGAACACCTCCATGACTGACTCGACCGGAGTTCTGGATGGTGAACACCTCCAACACTGACTCCACCGGAGTTCTGGATGGTGAACTCCTCCAAGACTGACTCCACCGGAGATCTGGATTGTGAACACTTCCATGACTGACCCCTCCGGAGTTCTGGATGAACACCTGCATGACTGACTCCACCGGAGTTCTGGATGGTGAACACTTCCATGACTGACTCCACCGGAGTTCTGAATGGTGAACACCTCCAAGACTGACTCCACCGGAGTTCTAGATGGTGAACACCTCCAAGACTGACTCAACCGGAGTTCTGGATGGTGAACACCTCCAAGACTGACTCCACCGGAGTTCTGGATGGTGAACACCTCCAAGACTGACTCCATCGGAGATCTGGATGGTCAACACCTCAAAGACTGACTCCACAGGAGTTATGGATGCTGAACACCTCCAAGACTGACTCCACCGGAGTTCTGGATGGGGAACACCTCCATGACTGATTCCACCGGAGTTCTGGATTTGAACACCTCCATGACTGACTCCACAGGAGTTGTGGATGGTGAACACCTCCAAGACTGACTCCACCTGAGTTCTATATGGTGAACACCTCCAAGACTGACTCCACCGGAGTTCTGGATGGTGAACACCTCCAATACTGACTCCGCAGGAGTTCTGGATGGTGAACACCTCCAAGACTGACTCCACCGGAGTTCTGGATGGTGAACACCTCCATGACTGACTCCACCGGAGTTCTGGATGGTGAACACCTCCAAGACTGACTCCACCGGAGTTCTGGATGGTGAACACCTCCAAGACTGACTCCACAGGAGTTCTGGATGGTGAACACCTAGAAGACTGACTCCAACGGACGTCTGGATGGTAAACACCTCCATGACTGACACCACTGGAGTTCTGGATGGTGAACACCTCCAAGACTGATGTGGCATGCAAAGAGTACGTAACCTTTATTCGGCGCATGGACACACCCTCATTTACAGGCTATCTCCCCCAACCAGCGAACCAGGTTGCTAAGAGTTGATGATGGGGCCCCATCGTTCAACTAGTGACCAGGTTCTAGCCAATAAGAAGGTGGGATTGACAATCGCAGAGGTTATGTGGATACCGCTCTCCTGTCTGCCCTTGTCATTCCCACTCTAGAGCTGGTTGAAGCACGGTCTGCTATCTTGTGGCTTCTATTTCTGCCTTGCTTACCGTGGAGTGCACTATATTTATCACTGTACATAGTGTACATATTGCTGTTATAATTGGTGAAGGATAATATAAGTCTAAACTTTTTCTGCTGTGTTTATTTGCTCCCATTACACCTGGGATAACAGGCCCTTTGAAATCCTAGGTTGTAATATGGGTAGCCTGTCCGAGAGCTGGACTTAGAGAAACGGTTGAGCTTAGGGTGAAGCTTGTAGCAGGAACATTGTGTAGCTTGCTGTCTCGCTTCGCTTTACAAATTTTGCGTGTCAGTTGCTTATGATCAGCCTTGCTATTGTGTGATCGTTCAACAGCTCGCTACTAGCTTGTTCAGTGTGCTCGCTTCGCTACGGTCAATCTTGTGTGCAGTCGGCTTTGCTTGTATGCGTATTCTGCAATCGTACTGTGCATAGCTAAGCGTGTTCTGCAAATTAACGTGTTACGTTGGGGTATTCGTACTGTGCATAGCGAATAACTTATGCCACCTAGACGAGTCAGACGCCTGGTGTCGGCATATACTTTGCATAACCTACCTAAATTGTCTCTACAGCGTTGTTGGCAAATTGCTCGTTCCATTGGCATTCCCTATAAACGCACTCTCACAGCTGCGCAACTGCGTTCACTTATTGCTGACATACTTATTGAAGAAGAGATGGCACATCAAACTCCTCCCTCTACGGGAGCTAGGGCAAAAACTACTATGTTCTCGCAGGAGGAAGATGATATACCTACGGAGCAAAATGGTCAGTATAGTGCAGCTGGGTTGTCTCAGGGTGAATCAGCGTCGTTGGCACTTGAGCTGGCAAAAATCAATCTTGAGCAAACTAGGGAACAGAGAGCATTCGCAAGGGAAGAATTTGATAGGGAAAGAGAAAGGAGGCAGTTTTCGCATTCTGTAAACGATTTCAGTTTACAAAAAGCAGTACAGCTTGTTCCCCGCTTCAATGAGGCCGAACCAGAGCAATTTTTCGAAAGCTTCGAAAATCAGGCTCGAGCCTTGAGGTGGCCGGAACAGCACTGGGCAGCGTTGGTTCATACAGCATTATTGGGTAAGGCACAGGAATTTACGTCGGTATTAACTGACGCTGAATTCTCTGATTATCAAGTAGTGAAGACCACAGTGTTGGGAGCATATACATGTATCCCAGCTAAATATCGTAAGACCTTCAAATTGAACAGGCGGCAGCTTGGTCAATCCCTGGTGGACTTTGTGAGACAGCAAACCAAAGCTTTTACCAGCTGGTATAAAGCGAGTGGTGTCTCTAACTTTGAGGAGCTGGTGCAGCTTATTCTGATTGATAACCTGCTGGAGTCTGTGGGACCAGAGGTTCGTGTCTTTCTGCAGGATCGTGACTTAACCACTGCATTGGAGGCGGCCAGGTTGGCTGATACCTTCGAAACGAACCGCTCCTTGTCCGAGCGGTCCTGTCTCTCTTTTCAACAGTCTGGCGTGAGCAGAGATCGACAACATTGGAGAATGAAGTGCCAGCCGGAGGGAGAGCGTCTACGTCATCCAAATAAGTCACCTGGTGAGCCACGCTTCTCAACATATGGTCCCCCTGCGGAGAGGCAAACTACTTATGGAGCATCTCGACAACAATATCCAGAGAGGCACCAGCCAGAACGACACCACTTGCAACGTCATCAGGGAGTAAAGGGCAAGCCTGTCGTCTGCTTCAGATGCAATAAAGTAGGTCACATCAGTTCCAACTGCCCCCAAAAACCTCAACCCATCGGGAAAATCTCTAATATCCCTAGTAACATGTCCCCTAGAGAAGTAGAAAAAGGTATGGCCCCTTATTATTGCGAAAGTCTTATTTCCCTTCAGGAAAACTCAGAACCAACTAAAGTAAATACCTTTAGAGATACTGGAGCATATTGCTCACTTGTCAGAGAAGGAATATTACCCCTTTCAGAGAATACTTCCTTGAATTCCTCAGTTTTATTGGAAGCTTTGGAGGAGCTATATATTCAGTTCCTTTGCATAAAATTTATGTACAGTGCAAATATTACACTGGGTACTTGACTGTAGGTATCTCAAAAGGATTTCCCATGAAAAATGCCATGTTATTACTGGGTAATAACATTACTACTGTTACTTCGTGTCCTGAACCTATAATGATTAATGCTTCTCCAGTGTTGGCCATAACTCGGGCAACATCCCAAGGGTTGTCTGGGGAGAATGTTGACCTATCCTTGGACGACTCCGATCTCGGAATAGCCACGTTGTTTTATGAGACACACCGGCCGGAGTCTCGTAAATCAAGTGAACAGACCCCGATCAAGCCTTCCTATTCCCAGGTTGCAGGATTGCCAGATGTCTCTGTTTCCATGCCCGAGGGACTGTCCTTCCGGGAGGAACAACGAAAGGACCCTTCTTTAAAATTCGCTTTTGAGGCAGCCATGGGTAAATCCTCTTTGGGTCATCCAGTCAAGTATGAAGTTAAAAATGATTATTTGGTATGCACTGAGACTGGTAAGGAGATAGAGGGCCGGCAATTATACGACAGGTTAGTGGTTCCAACCAAGTATAGACCTCAGATATTAAATATAGCTCATAATACGTCATCAGGAGGTCACTTAGGAATTACAAAAACCTTGTATAGAATCACAAAAGAATTTTATTGGCCAAAATTAAAGAAAGATGTGAAGAATCATATTAGGTGTTGCCGAGAATGTCAGCAAGTTGGAAAACCTGGACATTCCATTAAACCTGCACCTCTCCAACCCATACCTGCTGATGGAGAACCTTTTGCAGATTTAATTATAGATTGTGTAGGTCCACTACCTAAGTCAAAGTCTGGAAATCAGTATTTATTTACAATTATGGATAAAGTAACCAGATATCCTGAAGCGATCCCAATGCGTAGTATCAATACTAAAGCTATTCTCAAAGCTTTAACAAAATTCATTTCTTGTTTTGGCATTCCTAAAACTATACAAAGTGATCAAGGTACTAACTTCACTGCCAAAGCATTTAGGGAAGTATTAACTAGGTTAGGGATAATTCACAACTTATCCACTGCCTATCACCCTCAGTCCCAAGGCGCCTTGGAAAGATTCCACCAAACATTAAAAACAATGATGAGAAGTTTTTGCATGCACTTTCCGACAGATTGGGATGAATCTCTACCTTTGTTGCTGTTCTCAGTACGAGAGACGGTGCAAGAGTCTACAGGGTATAGTCCGTTTGAGCTGATCTTTGGGCACAATGTACGAGGTCCTCTTCGGGTGCTCAAAGAAGGATGGATGGGAGAAGACGTAAGCTCAGCACTCTACAACCCGTCTTCAAGGTTGCAGGTGGCACGTGAGTTAGCCACGGCTAACCTAAAGATAGCTCAAAGTAAGATGAAACAGAGGTATGACAAAAGTGCACAATTCCGCTCCTTCCATCCAGGAGACAAGGTGTTGGTGCAGGAACCTATACCTGGCCACACCTTGAAAGCTAGATTTACGGGACCTATGCAGATAGTAAGTAGATTATCTGATTTAAATTATGTGGTAGCTCCCATTGATAAGACCTCAAAAACAAAAACTTACCACATTAATCAAATCAAGGCCTTTCATACACCAGATAAAGTCCCAGTAATGACTCTGTCCTCTACCTCTGAGGACGACTCTGACTCTTTGCACTCTATCTCTGAAATTAATACTAAACTTTCAAATTCTGTCCTCCTCAAGGATCCTAGCCCGTTAATGGATGGATTATCTGAAATACAAGCAACCAATTTAACTGAGCTTCTACAGTCATATCCTAATATTTTTTCGGATGTGCCGAAAAAATGTACGTTAGGTTACCATGATGTAGATGTGGGAAAATCTAAACCAATTAAACTCTCCCCCTACAGAGCTAATCCTGAAAAGCAAAGGCTACTTCAGCAGGAAGTAGACTTCTTGTTAGAACATGGTTTAGTGGAGGAGTCATCTAGTCCATGGGCTTCACCGTGCATCCTAGTAAAAAGGCTGATGGAGGGTTTCGTATGTGCACAGACTACCGTAAAGTGAACGAGGTCACAATCACAGATGCTTACCCTCTTCCTCGTCTGGATGACGTAATTGACTTTGTGGGTAAGGCTACTTTTGTGTCCAAATTAGATCTCCTTAAAGGTTACTATCAGGTACCTTTGACAGATAAGGCGAAGGAAATCTCTGCCTTCGTAATTCCAGGAGGTCATTATCAGTATACAGTTACCCCCTTCGGAATGAAAAATTCCCCCTCTTCATTCCAGAAACTCATCCATCAGGCTATTAAAGGACTTGAAGGCACGGCAGCATACCTAGATGATATTGTTGTGGTGTCTGATACTTGGGATCAACACCTACTTAGACTTAAAGCTCTGTTTGAGACCTTTAAGAATTCCCAATTAACAGTTAATTTATCTAAATCTTCCTTTGGCCAGGCCACTATCACTTTTCTAGGCCATGAAGTAGGTAGTGGTAATGTTGCACCTAAACTTGCTAAAGTTCTTTCGATTAAAGATTATCCAGTTCCTCATGATAGGAAATCTCTTCAACGTTTCCTAGGCATGATAGGATTTTACAGAAGATTCTGTAAGAATTTCTCAGATATTGTAGCCCCTCTTACCTCTCTTACCAGTCATAAAGTTCCCTTTAATTGGACGTCAGATTGTAACACTGCTTTTAATAAAGCAAAAAGATTATTGTGCTCTGCACCCATTCTCCTGTCTCCAGACTTCTCCAAACCTTTTTCATTACAGGTTGATGCTTGTGAGTCTGGGGTTGGGGCGGTACTATTACAAATCGGGAACAAGGAGCTGCAGCCAATCGCATACTTTTCAGCTAAGTTCCAGCCACATCAGAGAGCTTACTCTACCATTGAAAAAGAAGCCCTCGCGCTGGTAATGGCTTTGGAGCATTTCGATGTTTATGTGGGCCAGACATCGCAGGTGGTCACAGTCTACAGTGATCACAACCCGTTAGTCTATCTCCAAGCCATGAAGAATCACAACACAAGGCTTATGCGTTGGACGCTCAGGCTGCAGCCCTACAATATCAAAATTCATTATATTGCCGGCAAAGAAAATGTGTTGGCAGACTCTTTGTCAAGAGTCTAGTTTATTATTTTATTTAGGTTAGGATGTATTTGTGGTAACCCCTTTCAAGCTCTTTTTTTTATCCCCTGATGTGGGGGTTTTTTTTTAGTGAGGGGATGCGGGCTACCGTCCGCCTGTATCTTGGACCTATGCTAGCCTGTCTGACTGCTGTCTCACTCTAAGTTTAGGGTTTGGCTTTTGGTCACTAGGAAAGCTGAGCTCTATCTAAGAGTTGGATGGTGGAGAGGATAGGCGGTCCCATTATTTTGTGCCATGGCGGCACGGTTACCACTGGGAGGTGGCAGCCTAATCCTGAGCCTTCTCGGGGGTGGGGGTGTGGCATGCAAAGAGTACGTAACCTTTATTCGGCGCATGGACACACCCTCATTTACAGGCTATCTCCCCCAACCAGCGAACCAGGTTGCTAAGAGTTGATGATGGGGCCCCATCGTTCAACTAGTGACCAGGTTCTAGCCAATAAGAAGGTGGGATTGACAATCGCAGAGGTTATGTGGATACCGCTCTCCTGTCTGCCCTTGTCATTCCCACTCTAGAGCTGGTTGAAGCACGGTCTGCTATCTTGTGGCTTCTATTTCTGCCTTGCTTACCGTGGAGTGCACTATATTTATCACTGTACATAGTGTACATATTGCTGTTATAATTGGTGAAGGATAATATAAGTCTAAACTTTTTCTGCTGTGTTTATTTGCTCCCATTACACCTGGGATAACAGGCCCTTTGAAATCCTAGGTTGTAATAACTGACTCCACTGGAGTTCTGAGTGGTGAACACCTCAATGACTGACACCACTGGAGTTCTGGATGGTGAACACCTCCAAGACTGACTCGACCGGAGTTCTGGATGGTGAACACCTCCATGACTGACTCAACCGAAGTTCTGGACGGTGAACACATCCACGACTGACTCCACCGGAGTTCTGGATAGTGAACACCTGGAAGACTGACTCCGCAGGAGTTCTGGATGGTGAACACCTCCATGACGGACTCCACGGGAGTTCTGGATGGTGAACACGTCCATGACTGACTCCACCGGAGTTCCGGATGGGGAACACCTCCAAGACTGACGAAACCGGAGTTCTGGATGCTGAACACCTCCATGACTGACTCTACCGGAGTTCTGGATAGTGAACACCTACAAGACTGACTCCACCGGATTTCTGGATGGTAAACACCACCAAGACTGTCTCCACCGGAGTTCTGGATGGTGAACACCTCCATGACTGACTCCACGGGCGTTCTGAATGGTGAACACCTCCATCACTGACTCCACCGGAGTTCTGGATGGTGAACACCTCCATGACTGACTCCACCAGAGTTCTGGATGGTGAACACCTCCATGTCTGTCTTCACCGGAGTTCTGGATGGTGAACACCTCCAAGACTGTCTCCAAGGGAGTTCTGGATGGTGGACACCTCCATGACTGACTCCACCGGAGTTCTGGATTGTGAACACCTCCATGGCTGACTCAACGGGAGTTCTGGATGGTGAACACCTCCGTGGCTGACTCTACAGGACTTCTGGATGGTGAACACCTCCCAGACTGACTCCACCGGAGTTCTGGATGGTGAACACCTCCAAGACTGACTCCACCGGAGTTCTGAATGGTGAACACCTCCAAGACTGACTCCACCGGAGATCTCGATGGTGAACACCTCCAAGACTGACTCCACCGGAGTTCTAATTGGTGAAGACCTCCATAACTGACTCCACCGGAGTTCCGGCTTGTGAACACCTCCAAGACTGACTCCACCGGAGTTCTGGATGGTGAACACCTCCAAGACTGACTCCACCGGAGATGTCGATGGTGAACACCTCCAAGACTGACTCCACCGGAGTTCTGGATGGTGAACACCTCCATGACTGACTCCACCGGAGTTCTGGATGGTGAACACCTTCATGACTGACTCCACAAGGAGTTCTGGATGGTGATCACCTCCAAGACTGACTCCTCCGGCGTTCTGGATGGTGAACAATTCCATGACTGTCTCCACCGGAGTTCTGGATGGTAAACACCTCCATGACTGACTCCACCGGAGTTCTGGATGGTGAACACCTCCATGACTGACTCAACCGGAGTTCTGGATGGTGAACACCTCCATGACTGACTCCACCGGAGCTCTGGATGGTGAACACCTACAAGACTGACTCCACCGGAGCTCTGGATGGTGAACACCTCCATGACTGACTCCACCGGAGTTCTGGATGGTGAACACCTCCATGACTGACTTTACCGGAGTTCTGGATGGTGAACACCTACAAGACTGACTCCACCGGAGCTCTGGATGGTGAACACCTCCATGACTGACTCCACCGGAGTTCTGGATGGTGAACACCTCCTTGACTGACTCCACCGGAGTTCTGTGTGGTGAACACCTCCATGACTGACACCACTGGAGTTCTGGATATTGAACACCTCCATGACTGACTCCACCGGAGCTCTGGATGGTGAACACCTCAATGACTGACTCAACCGGAGTTCTGGATGGTGAACACCTCCAACACTGACTCCACCGGAGTTCTGGATGGTGAACTCCTCCAAGACTGACTCCACCGGAGATCTGGATTGTGAACACTTCCATGACTGACTCCACCGGAGTTCTGGATGGTGAACACCTCCATGACTGACTCCACCGGAGTTCTGGATGGTGAACACCTCCAAGACTGACTCCACCGGAGTTCTGGATGGTGAACACCTCCAAGACTGACTCCACCGGAGTTCTGGATGGTGAACACCTCCATGACTGACTCCACCGGAGTTCTGGATGGTGAACACCTCCAAGACTGATTCCACCGGAGTTTTGGATGGTGAACGCCTCCAATACTGATTCCACCGGAGTTTTGGATGGTGAACACCTCCATGACTGATTCCACCGGAGTTCTGGATGGTGAACACCTCCATGACTGACTCCACCGGAGTTCTGGATGGTGAACACCTCCATAACTGACTCCACCGGAGTTCTGGATGGTGAACACCTCAATGACTGACTCCACCGGAGTTCTGGATGGTGAACACCTCCATGACTGACTCCACCGGAGTTCTGGATGGTGAACACCTCCATGACTGACTCCACCGGAGTTCTGGATGGTGAACACCTCCATGACTGACTCCACCGTAGTTCTGGATGGTGAACACCTCCAAGACTGACTCCACCGGATTTCTGGATGGTGAACACCTCCAAGACTGACTCCACCGGAGTTCTGGATGGTGAACACCTCCAAGACTGACTCCACCGGAGTTCTGGATGGTGAACACCTCCATGACTGACTCCACTGGAGTTCTGGATGGTGAACACCTCCAAGACTGACTCCACCGGAGTTCTGGATGGTGAACACCTCCAAGAGTGACTTCAATAGAGTTCTGGATGGTGAACACCTCCAAGACTGACTCCACTGGATTTCTGGATGGTGAACACCTCGACGACTGACACCACTGGAGTTCTGGATGGTGAACACCTCCAAGACTGACTCCACCTGAGTTCTGGATGGTGAACACCTCCATGACTGACTCCACAGGAGTTCTGGATGGTGAACACCTCCATGACTGACTCCACCGGAGTTCTGGATGGTGAACACCTCCATGACTGACTCCACCGGAGTTCTGGATGGTGAACACCTCCAAGACTGACTCCACCGGAGTTCTGGATGGTGAACACCTCCATGACTGACTCCACCGGAGTTCTGGATGGTGAACACCTCCATGACTGACTCCACCGGAGTTCTGGATGGTGAACACCTCCAAGACTGACTCCACCGGAGTTCTGGATGGTGAACACCTCCATGACTGACTCCACCGGAGTTCTGGATGGTGAACACCTCCATGACTGACTCCACCGGAGTTCTGGATGGTGAACACCTCCATGACTGACTCCACCGGAGTTCTGGATGGTGAACACCTCCAAGACTGACTCCACCGGAGATGTGGATGGTGAACACCTCCAAGACTGACTCCACCGGAGATGGTGAACACCTCTGGATGGTTCTGATGGGGAACACCTCCATGACTGACTCCACCGGAGTTCTGGATGGTGAACACCTCCAAGACTGACTCCACCGCAGTTCTGGATGGTGAACACCTCCATGACTGACTCCACCGGAGTTCTGGATGGTGAACACCTCCAAGACTGACTCCACCGGAGTTCTGGATGGTGAACACCTCCAAGACTGACTCCACCGGAGTTCTGGATGGTGAACACCTCCATGACTGACTCCACCGGACTTCTGGATGGTGAACACCTCCATGACTGACTCCACACTGGATGGTGAACACCTCCAAGAGTGACTCCACCGGAGTTCTGGATGGTGAACACCTCCAAGACTGACTCCACTGGAGTTCTGGATGGTGAACACCTCCATGACTGACTCCACCGGAGTTCTGGATGGTGAACACCTCCATGACTGACTCAACCGGAGTTCTGGATGGTGAACACCTCCAAGACTGACTCCACCGGAGTTCTGGATGGTGAACACCTCCAAGACTGACTCCACCGGAGTTCTGGATGGTGAACACCTCCAAGACTGACTCCACCGGAGTTCTGGATGGTGAACACCTCCAAGACTGACTCCACCGGAGTTCTGGATGGTGAACACCTCCAAGACTGACTCCACCGGAGTTCTGGATGGTGAACACCTCCATGACTGACTCCACGGGAGTTCTGGATGGTGAACACCTCCATGACTGACTCTACCGGAGTTCTGGATGGTGAACACCTCCAAGACTGACTCCACCGGAGTTTTGGATGGTGAACACCTCCATGACTGACTCCACCGGAGTTCTGGACGGTGAACACCTCCAAAACTGACTCCACCGGTGTTTTGGATGTTGAACACCTCCATGACTGACTCCACCGGAGTTCTGGATGGTGAACACCTCCATGACTGACTCCACCGGAGTTCTGGATGGTGAACACCTCCAAGACTGACTCCACCGGAGTTCTGGATGGTGAACACCTCCATGACTGACTCCACCGGAGTTCTGGATGGTGAACACCTCCAAGACTGACTCCACCGGAGTTCTGGATGGTGAACACCTCCATGACTGACTCCACCGGAGTTCTGGATGGTGAACACCTCCATGACTGACTCCACCGGAGTTCTGGATGGTGAACACCTCCATGACTGACTCCACCGGAGTTCTGGATGGTGAACACCTCCAAGACTGACTCCGCCGGAGGTCTGGATGGTGAACACCTCCATGACTGACTCCACCGGAGTTCTGGATGGTGAACACCTCCATGACTGACTCCACCGGAGTTCTGGATGGTGAACACCTCCAAGACTGACTCCACCGGAGATCTGGATGGTGAACACCTCCATGACTGACTCCATCGGATTTCTGGATGGTGAACACCTCCATGAAAATCTCCACCGGAGTTTTGCATGGTGAACACCTCCATGACTGACTCGTCCGGAGTTCTGGATGGTGAACACCTACATGACTGACTACACCGGAGTTCTGGATGGTGAACACCTCCAAGACTGACTCCACCGGAGTTCTGGATGGTGAACACCTCCATGACTGACTCCACCGGAGTTCTGGATCGTGAACACCTCCATGACTGTCTCACCCGGAGTTCTGGATGGTGAACACCTCCATGACTGACTCCACCGGAGTTCTGGATGATGAACACCTCCACCACTGACGCCACAGGAGTTCTGGATGGTGAACTCCTCAATGACCGACTCCACCTGAGTTCTGGATGGTGAACACCTCCATGACTGACTCCACCGGATTTCTGGATGGTGAACAACTCCATGACTGACTCCACCGGAGTTCTGGAGAGTGAACACCTCCATGACTGACTCCACCGGATTTCTGGATGGTGAACACCTCCATGACTGACTCCACCGGAGTTCTGGATGGTGAACACCTCCATGACTGACTCCCCCGGAGTTCTGGATGGTGAACACCTCCATGACTGACTCCACCGGAGCTCTGGATGGTGAACACTTCCATGACTGACTCCACAGAATTCTGGATGGTGAACACCTACAACACTGACTCCACCGGAGTTCAGAAGGGTGAACACCTGCATGACTGACCCCACCGGAGTTCTGGATGGTGAACACCTCCATGACTGACTCCACCGGAGTTCTGGATGGTGAACACCTCCAAGACTGACTCCACCGGAGTTCTGGATGGTGAACACCTCCATGACTGACTCCACCGGAGTTCTGGATGGTGAACACCTCCATGACTGACTCCACCGGAGTTCTGGATGGTGAACACCTCCATGACTGACTCCACCGGAGTTCTGGATGGTGAACACCTCCATGACTGACTCCACCTGAGTTCTGGATGGTGAACACCTCCATGACTGACTCAACCGGAGTTCTGGATGGTGAACACCTCCAAGACTGACTCCACCGGAGTTCTGGATGGTGAACACCTCCAACACTGACTCCACCGGAGTTCTGGATGGTGAACACCTCCATGACTGACTCCACCGGAGTTCTGGATGGTGAACACCTCCATGACTGACTCCACCGGAGTTCTGGATGGTGAACACCTCCATGACTGACTCCACCGGAGTTCTGGATGGTGAACACCTCCATGACTGACTCCACCGGAGTTCTGGATGGTGAACACCTCCATGACTGACTCCACCGGAGTTCTGGATGGTGAACACCTCCAAGACTGACTCCACCGGAGTTCTGGATGGTGAACACCTCCAAGACTGACTCCACCGGAGTTCTGGATGGTGAACACCTCCAAGACTGACTCCACCGGAGTTCTGGATGGTGAACACCTCCAAGACTGACTCCACCGGAGTTCTGGATGGTGAACACCTCCAAGACTGACTCCACCGGAGTTCTGGATGGTGAACACCTCCATGACTGACTCCACCGGAGTTCTGGATGGTGAACACCTCCATGACTGACTCCACCGGAGTTCTGGATGCTGAACACCTCCATGAATGACTCCACTGGAGTGCGGGATGGTGAACACCTCCAAGACTGACTCCACCGGAGTTCTGGATGGTGAACACCTCCAAGACTGACTTCAATGGAGTTCTGGATGGTGAACACCTCCATGACTGACTCCACCGGAGTTTTGGATGGTGAACACCTCCAAGACTGACTCCACCGTAGTTCTGGATGGTGAACACCTCCATTACTGACTCCACCGGAGTTCTGGATGGTGAACACCTCCAAGACTGACTCCACCAGGAGTTGTGGATGGTGAACACCTCCAAGACTGACTCCACCGGAGTTCTGGATGGTGAACACCTCCAAGACTGACTCCACCGGAGTTCTGGATGGTGAACACCTCCATGACTGACTCCACCGGAGTTCTGGATGGTGAACACCTCCATGACTGACTCCACCGGAGTTCTGGATGGTGAACACCTCCAAGACTGACTCCACCGGAGTTCTGGATGGTGAACACCTCCAAGACTGACTCCACCGGAGTTCTGGATGGTGAACACCTCCATGACTGACTCCACCGGAGTTCTGGATGGTGAACACCTCCAAGACTGACTCCACCGGAGTTCTGGATGGTGAACACCTCCATGACTGACTCCACCGGAGTTCTGGATGGTGAACACCTCCAAGACTGACTCCACCGGAGTTCTGGATGGTGAACACCTCCAAGACTGACTCCACCGGAGTTCTGGATGGTAAACACCTCCATGACTGACACCACTGGAGTTCTGGATGGTGAACACCTCCAAGACTGACTCCACTGGAGTTCTGAGTGGTGAACACCTCAATGACTGACACCACTGGAGTTCTGGATGGTGAACACCTCCAAGACTGACTCGACCGGAGTTCTGGATGGTGAACACCTCCATGACTGACTCAACCGAAGTTCTGGACGGTGAACACATCCACGACTGACTCCACCGGAGTTCTGGATAGTGAACACCTGGAAGACTGACTCCGCAGGAGTTCTGGATGGTGAACACCTCCATGACTGACTCCACGGGAGTTCTGGATGGTGAACACCTCCATGCCTGACTCCACCGGAGTTGCGGATGGGGAACACCTCCAAGACTGACTAAACCGGAGTTCTGGATGCTGAACACCTCCATGACTGACTCTACCGGAGTTCTGGATGGTGAACACCTACAAGACTGACTCCACCGGATTTCTGGATGGTAAACACCACCAAGACTGTCTCCACCGGAGTTCTGGATGGTGAACACCTCCATGACTGACTCCACGGGAGTTCTGAATGGTGAACACCTCCATCACTGACTCCACCGGAGTTCTGGATGGTGAACACCTCCATGACTGACTCCACCAGAGTTCTGGATGGTGAACACCTCCATGACTGTCTCCACCGGAGTTCTGGATGGTGGACACCTCCATGACTGACTCCACCGGAGTTCTGGATTGTGAACGCCTCCATGACTGACTCAACGGGAGTTCTGGATTTTGAACACCTCCATGGTTGAGTCCACCGGAGTTCTGGATGGTGAACACCTCCAAGACTGACTCCACCAGAGTTCTGGATGGTGAACACCTCCAAGACTGACTCCACCGGAGTTCTGGATGGTGAACACCTCCAAGACTGACTCCACGGGTGTTCTGGATGGTGAACACGTCCATGACTGACTCCATCGGATTTCTGGATGGAGAACACCTCCATGACTGACTCCATCGGAGTTTTGTATGGTGAACACCTCCATCACTGACTCCACCGGAGTTCTGGATGGTGAACACCTCCTGACTGACTCTACCAGAGTTCTGGATGGTGAACACCTCCATGTCTGTCTTCACCGGAGTTCTGGATGGTGAACACCTCCAAGACTGTCTCCAAGGGAGTTCTGGATGGTGGACACCTCCATGACTGACTCCACCGGAGTTCTGGATTGTGAACACCTCCATGACTGACTCAACGGGAGTTCTGGATGGTGAACACCTCCGTGGCCGACTCTATCGGACTTCTGGATGGAGAACACCTCCAATACTGACTCCGCAGGAGTTCTGGATGGTGAACACCTCCATGACTGACACCACTGGAGTTCTGGATGGTGAACACCTCCATGACTGACTCCACTGGAGTTCTGAATGGTGAACACCCCCATGACTGACACCACTGGAGTTCTGGATGGTGAACACCTCCAAGACTGACTCAACCGGAGTTCTGCATGGTGAACACCTCCATGACTGACTCAACCGGAGTTCTGGATGGTGAACACCTCCAAGACTGACTCCACAGGAGTTCTAGATAGTGAACATCTGGAAGACTGACTTCGCAGGAGTTCTGGATGGTGAACACCTAAATGACTGACTCCACGGGAGTTCTGGATGGTGAACACGTCCATGACTGACTCCACCGGAGTTCCTGATGGGGATCACCTCCAAGACTGACTAAACTGGAGTTCTGGATGCTGAACACCTCCATGACTGACTCTACCGGAGTTCTGGATGGTGAACACCTACAAGACTGATTCCACCGGACTTCTGTATGGTAAACACCACCAAGACTGTCTCCAACGGAGTTCTGGATGGTGAACACCTCCATGACTGACTCCACGGGAGTTCTGAATAGTGAACACCTCCATCACTGACTCCACCGGAGTTCTGGATGGTGAACACCTCCATGACTGTCTTCACCGGAGTTCTGGATGGTGAACACCTCCAAGACTGTCTCCAAGGGAGTTCTGGATAGTGGACACCTCCATGACTGACTCCACCGGAGTTCTGGATTGTGAACACTTCCATTGCTGACTCAACGGGAGTTCTGGATGGTGAACACCTCCAAGACTGACTCCACCGGAGTTCTGAATGGTGAACACCTCAAAGACTGACTCCACCAGAGTTCTGGAAGGGGAACACCTCCATGATTGACTCCACCGGAGTTCTGCATGTTGAACACCTCCAAGACTGACTCCACCAGAGTTCTGGATGGTGAACACCTCCATGACTGACTCCACCGCAGTTCTGGATGGTGAACACCTCCATGACTGACTCCACAAGGAGTTCTGGATGGTGATCACCTCCAAAACTGACTCCACCGGAGTTCTGGATGGTGAAAACCTCCATGATTGACTCCACCGGAGATCTGGATGGTGAACACCTCCATGACTGACTCCACCGGAGTTCTGGATGATGAACTCCTCCATGACAGACTCCTCTGGAGTTTTGCACGATGAACACCTTCAAGGCTGACTCCACCGGTGTTCTGGATGGTGAACACGTCCATGACTGACTCCATCGTATTTCTGGATGGAGAACACCTCCATGACTGACTCCACCGGAGTTCTGAATGGTGAACACCTCCATCACTGACTCCAAGGGAGTTCTGGATGGTGAACACCTCCATGACAGACTCCACCAGAATTCTGGATGGTGAACACCTCCATGACTGTCTTCTCCGGAGTTCTGGATGGTGAACACCTCCAAGACTGTCTCCACCGGAGTTCTGGATGGTGGACACCTCCATGACTGACTCCACCGGAGTTCTGGATTGTGAACGCCTCCATGACTGACTCAACGGGAGTTCTGGATGGTGAACACCTCCAAGACTGACTCCACCGGAGTTCTGGATGGTGAACACCTCCAAGACTGACTCCACAGGAGTTCTGGATGGTGAACACCTAGAAGACTGACTCCAACAGAGCTCTGGATTTGTAAACACCTCCATGACTGACACCACTGGAGTTCTGGATGGTGAACACCTTCAAGACTGACTCCACTGGAGTTCTGGATGGTGAACACCTCCAAGACTGACTCGACCGGAGTTCTGGATGGTGAACACCTCAATGACTGACTCCACGGGAGTTCTGAATGGTGAACACCTCCATCACTGACTCCACCGGAGTTCTGGATGGTGAACACCTCCATGACTGACTCCACCAGAGTTCTGGATGGTGAACACCTCCATGAGTGACTCCACCGGAGTTCTGGATGGTGAACACCTCCATGACTGACTCTACCGGAGTTCTGGATGGTGAACACCTCCAAGACTGACTCCACCGGAGTTCTGGATGGTGAACACCTCCAAGACTGACTCCGCCGGAGTTCTGGGTGGTGAACACCTCCATGACTGACTCCACCGGAGATATGGATGGTGAACACCTCCATGACTGACTCCACCAGAGTTCCGGATGGTGAACACCTCCATGACTGACTCCAAAAGGAGTTCTGGATGTTGATTACCTCTAAGACTGACTCCACCGGAGTTCTGGATGGTGAACACCTCCATGACCGACTCCACCTGAGTTCTGGATGGTGAACACCTCCATGACTCCACCGAGTTCTGGATGGTGAACACCTCCACCGGAGTTCTGGGTGGTGAACACGTCCATGACTGACTCCACCGGAGTTCTGGATAGTGAACACCTCCATGACTGACTCCACCGGAGTTCTGGATGGTGAACACCTCCATGACTGACACCACCGGAGTTCTGGATGGTGAACACCTCCAAGACTGACTCCACCGTAGTTCTGGATTGTGAACACCTCCATGACTGACTCCACCGGAGTTCTGGATGGTGAACACCTCCATGACTGACTCCACCGGAGTTCTGGATGGTGAACACCTCCAAGACTGACTCCAGCCGAGTTCTGGATGGTGAACACCTCCAAGACTGACTCCACCGGAGTTCTGGATGGTGAACACCTCCAAGACTGACTCCACGTGAGTTCTGGATGGTGAACACCTCCATGACTGACTCCACCGGAGTTCTGGATGGTGAACCCTTTCATGACTGACTCCACCGGAATTCTGGACGGTGAACGCCTCCATGACTGACTCCACCGGAGTTCTGGATAGTGAACACCTTCAAGACTGACTCCTCCGGAGTTCTGGATGGTGAACACCTCCAAGACTGACTCCACCGGAGTTCTGGATGGTGACACCTCCAGTTCTGGATGACAGACTCCACCGGAGTTCTGGATGGTGAACACCTCCAAGACTGACTCCACCGGAGTTCTGGATGGTGAACACCTCCAAGACTGACTCCACCGGAGTTCTGGATGGTGAACACCTCCAAGACTGACTCCACAGGAGTTCTGGATGGTGAACACCTCCAAGACTGACTCCACCGGAGTTCTGGATGGTGAACACCTCCATGACTGACTCCACCGGAGTTCTGGATGGTGAACACCTCCAAGACTGACTCCACCGGAGTTCTGGATGGTGAACACCTCCATGACTGACTCCACCGGAGTTCTGGATGGTGAACACCTCCAAGACTGACTCCACCGGAGTTCTGGATGGTGAACACCTCCATGACTGACTCCACCGGAGTTCTGGATGGTGAACACCTCCATGACTGACTCCACCGGAGTTCTGGATGGTGAACACCTCCAAGACTGACTCCACAGGAGTTCTGGATGGTGAACACCTCCATGACTGACTCCACCGGAGTTCTGGATGGTGAACACCTCCATGACTGACTCCACCGGAGTTCTGGATGGTGAACACCTCCAAGACTGACTCCACCGGAGTTCTGGATGGTGAACACCTCCATGACTGACTCCACCGGAGTTCTGGATGGTGAACACCTCCAAGACTGACTCCACCGGAGTTCTGGATGGTGAACATCTCCATGACTGACTCCACCAGAGTTCTGGATGGTGAACACCTCCAAGACTGACTCCGCCGGAGTTCTGGATAGTGAACACCTCCATGACTGACTCCACCGGAGTTCTTGATGGTGAACACCTCCATGACTGACTCCACCGGAGTTCTGGATGGTGAACACCTCCATGACTGACTCCACCGGAGTTCTGGATGGTGAACACCTCCAAGACTGACTCCACCGGAGTTCTGGATGGTGAACACCTCCATGACTGACTCCACCGGAGTTCTGGATGGTGAACACCTCCATGACTGACTCCACCGGAGTTCTGGATGGTGAACACCTCCATGACTGACTCCACCGGAGTTCTGGATGGTGAACACCTTCAACACTGACTGCACCGGAGTTCTGGATGGTGAACACCTCCATGACTGACTCCACCGGAGTTCTGGATGGTGAACACCTCCATGACTGACTCCACCGGAGTTCTGGATGGTGAACACCTCCATGACTGACTCCACCGGAGTTCTGGATGGTGAACACCTCCATGAGTGACTCCACCGGAGTTCTGGATGGTGAACACCTCCATGACTGACTCCACCGGAGTTCTGGATGGTGAACACCTCCATGACTGACTCCACTGGAGTTCTGGATGGTGAACACCTCCATGACTGACTCCACCGGAGTTCTGGATGGTGAACACCTCCATGACTGACTCAACTGGAGTTCTGGATGGTGAACACCTCCAAGACTGACTCCACCGGAGTTCTGGATGGTGAACACCTCCATGACCGATACCACCGGAGTTCTGGATGGTGAACACCTCCATGACTGACTCCACCGGAGTTCTGGATGGTGAACACCTCCAAGACTGACTCCACCGGAGTTCTGGATGGTGAACACCTCCATGACTGACTCCACCGGAGTTCTGGATGGTGAACACCTCCAAGACTGACTCCACCGGAGTTCTGGATGGTGAACACCTCCAAGACTGACTCCACCGGAGTTCTGGATGGTGAACACCTCCATGACTGACTCCACCGGAGTTCTGGATGGTGAACACCTCCATGACTGACTCCACCGGAGTTCTGGATGGTGAACACCTCCATGACTGACTCCACCGGAGTTCTGGATGGTGGACACCTCCATGACTGACTCAACTGGAGTTCTGGATTGTGAACACCTCCATGACTGACTCAACGGGAGTTCTGGATGGTGAACACCTCCATGGCCGACTCTACGGTAGTTCTGGATGGTGAACACCTCCAAAACTGACTCCACCGGAGTTCTGGAGGGTGAACCCCTCTAAGACTGACTCCACCAGAGTTCTGGATGGGGAACACCTCCATGGCTGACTCTACCGGAGTTCTGGATGGTGAACACCTCCAAGACTGACTCCACCGAGGTTTTGGATGGTGAACACCTCCATGACTGACTCCACCGGAGTTCCGGATGGTGAACACCTCCATGACTGACTCCACAAGGAGTTCTGGATGTTGATTACCTCTAAGACTGACTCCACCGGAGTTCTGGATGGTGAACACCTCCATGACCGACTCCACCTGAGTTCTGGATGGTGAACACCTCCATGAGAGACTCCTCTGGAGTTCTGCATGATGAACACCTCCATGACTGACTCCACCGGAGTTCTGGATGGTGAACACCTCCAAGACTGACTCCACCGGAGTTCTGGATGGTGAACACCTCCATGACTGACTCCACCGGAGTTCTGGATGGTGAACACCTCCATGACTGACTCCACCGGAGTTCTGGATGGTGAACACCTCCAAAACTGACTCCACAGGACTTCTGGATGGTGAACACCTCCAAGACTGACTCCGCCGGAGTTCTGGATAGTGAACACCTCCATGACTGACTCCACCGGATTTCTGGATGGTGAACACCTCCAAGACTGACTCCACCGGAGTTCTGTATGGTGAACACCTCCATGACTGACTCCACTAAAGTTCTGGATGGTGAACACCTCCAAGACTGACTCCACCGGAGTTCTGGATGGTGAACACCTCCAAGACTGACTCCACCGGAGTTCTGGATGGTGAACACCTCCAAGACTGACTCCACCGGAGTTCTGGATGGTGAACACCTCCAAGACTGACTCCACCGGAGTTCTGGATGGTGAACACCTCCATGACTGACTCCACCGGAGTTCTGGATGGTGAACACCTCCAAGACTGACTCCACCGGAGTTCTGGATGGTGAACACCTCCAAGACTGACTCCACCGGAGTTCTGGATGGTGAACACCTCCATGACTGACTCCACGGGAGTTCTGAATGGTGAACACCTCCATCACTGACTCCACCGGAGTTCTGGATGGTGAACACCTCCATGACTGACTCCACCAGAGTTCTGGATGGTGAACACCTCCATGTCTGTCTTCACCGGAGTTCTGGATGGTGAACACCTCCAAGACTGTCTCCAAGGCAGTTCTGGATGGTGGACACCTCCATGACTGACTCCACCGGAGTTCTGGATTGTGAACACCTCCATGGCTGACTCAACGGGAGTTCTGGATGGTGAACACCTCCGTGGCTGACTCTACCGGACTTCTGGATGGTGAACACCTCCAAGACTGACTCCGCCGGAGTTCTGGATGGTGAACACCTCCATGACTGACTCCACCGGAGTTATGGATGGTGAACACCTCCATGACTGACTCCACCAGAGTTCAGGATGGTGAACACCTCCATGACTGACTCCACCGGAGTTCTGGATGGTGAACACCTCCATGACTGACTCCACCGGAGTTCTGGATGGTGAACACCTCCATGACTGACTCAACCGGAGTTCTGGATGGTGAACACCTCCAAGACTGACTCCACCGGAGTTCTGGATGGTGAACACCTCCATGACCGACTCCACCGGAGTTGTGGATGGTGAACACCTCCAAGACTGACTCCACCGGAGTTCTGGATGGTGAACACCTCCATGACTGACTCCACCGGAGTTCTGGATGGTGAACACCTCCATGACTGACTCCACCGGAGTTCTGGATGGTGAACACCTCCATGACTGACTCCACCGGAGTTCTGGATGGTGAACACCTCCATGACTGACTCCACCGGAGTTCTGGATGGTGAACACCTCCATGACTGACTCCACCGGAGTTCTGGATGGTGAACACCTCCATGACTGACTCCACCGGAGTTCTGGATGGTGAACACCTCCATGACTGACTCCACCGGAGTTCTGGATGGTGAACACCTCCATGACTGACTCCACCGGAGTTCTGGATGGTGAACACCTCCATGACTGACTCCACCGGAGTTCTCCATGACTGACTCCACCGGAGTTCTGGATGGTGAACACCTCCATGACTGACTCCACCGGAGTTCTGGATGGTGAACACCTCCATGACTGACTCCACCGGAGTTCTGGATGGTGAACACCTCCATGACTGACTCCATCGGAGTTTTGTATGGTGAACACCTCCATCACTGACTCCACCGGAGTTCTGGATGGTGAACACCTCCATGACTGACTCCACCGGAGTTCTGGATGTTGAACACCTCCATGACTGACTCCACCGGAGTTCTGGATGGTGAACACCTCCATGACTGACTCCACAGGAGTCCACCGGAGTTCTGGATTGTGAACACCTCCAAGACTGACTCAACCAGAGTTCTGGATGGTGAACACCTCCAAGACTGACTCCACCGGAGTTCTGGATGGTGAACACCTCCAAGACTGACTCAACCGGAGTTCTGGATGTTGAACACCTCCAAGACTGACTCCACCGGAGTTCTGGATGGTGAACACCCCCAAGACTGACTCCACCGGAGATCTGGATGGTCAACACCTCCAAGAGTGACTCCACAGGAGTTATGGATGGTCAACACCTCCAAGACTGACTCCACCGGAGTTCTGGATGGGGAACACCACCATGACTGATTCCACCGGAGTTCTGAATGGTGAACACCTCCACGACTGACTCCACTGGAGTTGTGGATGGTGAACACCTCCAAGACTGACTCCACCGGAGTTCTGGATGGTGAAAACCTCCAAGACTGACTCCACCGGAGTTCTGGATGGTGAACACCTCCAATACTGACTCCGCAGGAGTTCTGGATGGTGAACACCTCCAAGACTGACTCCACCGGAGTTCTGGATGGGGAACACCTCCATGACTGACTCCACCGGAGTTCTGGATGGTGAACACCTCCAAGACTGACTCCACCGGAGTTCTGGATGGTGAACACCTCCAAGACTGACTCCCCAGGAGTTCTGGATGGTGAACACCTAGAAGACTGACTACACAGGAGTTCTGTATGGTGAACACCTCCATGACTGACACCAGTGGAGTTCTGGATGGTGAACACCTCCAAGACTGACTCCACTGGAGTTCTGAATGGTGAACACCCCTATGACTCACACCACTGGAGTTCTGGATGGTGAACACCTCCATGACTGACTCCACGGGAGTTCTGGATGGTGAACACCTCCAAGACTGACTCCACCGGAGTTCTGGATGGTGAACACCTCCAAGACTGACTCCACCGGAGTTCTGGATGGTGAACACCTCCATGACTGACTCCACCGGAGTTCTGGATGGTGAACACCTCGAAGACTGACTCCACAGGAGTTCTTGATGGTGAACACCTCCATGACTGACTCCACCGGAGTTCTGGATGGTGAACACGTTCATGACTGACTCCACCGGAGTTCCAGATGGGGAACACCTCCATGACTTACTCAACCGGAGTTCTGGATGGTGAACACCTCCATGACTGACTCCACCGGAGTTCTGGATGGTGAACACCTCCATGACTGACTCCACCGGAGTTCTGGATGGTGAACACCTCCAAGACTGACTCCACCGGAGTTCTGGATGGTGAACACCTCCATGACTGACTCCACCGGAGTTCTGGATGGTGAACACCTCCATGACTGACTCCACCGGAGTTCTGGATGGTGAACACCTCCATGACTGACTCCACCGGAGTTCTGGATGGTGAACACCTCCAAGACTGACTCAACCGGAGTTCTGGATGGTGAACACCTCCACGACTGACTCAACCGGAGTTCTGGATGGTGAACACCTCCATTACTGACACTACCGGAGTTCTGGATGGAGAACACCTCCATGACTGACTCCACCGGAGTTCTGGATGGTGAACCCCTCCATGACTGACTCCACCGGAGTTCTGGATGGTGAACACCTCCATGACTGACTCCACCGGAGTTCTGGATGGTGAACACCTCCAAGACTGACTCCACCGGAGTTCTGGATGGTGAACACCTCCAAGACTGACTCCACCGGAGTTCTGGATGGTGAACACCTCCAAGACTGACTCCACCGGAGTTCTGGATGGTGAACACCTCCAAGACTGACTCCACCGGAGTTCTGGATGGTGAACACCTCCATGACTGACTCCACCGGAGTTCTGGATGGTGAACACCTCCAAGACTGACTCCACCGGAGTTCTGGATGGTGAACACCTCCAAGACTGACTCCACCGGAGTTCTGGATGGTGAACACCTCCATGACTGACTCCACCGGAGTTCTGGATGGTGAACACCTCCATGACTGACTCCACCGGAGTTCTGGATGGTGAACACCTCCATGACTGACTCCACCGGAGTTCTGGATGGTGAACACCTCCATGACTGACTCCACCGGAGTTCTGGATGGTGAACACCTCCAAGACTGACTCTACCGGATTTCTGGATGGTGAACACCTCCAAGACTGACTCCACCGGAGTTCTGGATGGTGAACACCTCCATGACTGACTCCACCGGAGTTCTGGATGGTGAACACCTCCATGACTGACTCCACCGGAGTTCTGGATGGTGAACACCTCCATGATTGACTCCACCGGAGTTCTGCATGGTGAACACCTCCAAAACTGACTCCACTGGAGTTCTGGATGGTGAACACCTCCAAGACTGACTCAACCGGAGTTCTGGATGGTGAACACCTCCATTACTGACACTACCCGAGTTCTGGATGGAGAACACCTCCATGACTTACTCCAGGGGGGTTCTGGATGGTGGACACCTCGAAGACTGACTCCACCGCAGTTCTGGATGGTGAACACCTCCATGATTAACACCACCGGAGTTCTGCATGGCGAACACTTCCATGACTGACTCCACCGGAGTTCTGGATGGTGAACACCTCAATGACTGACTCCACCGGAGTTCTGGATGGTTAACACCTCCATGACTGACTCCACGGTAGTTCTGGATGGTGAACAACTCCATGACTTACTCCACCGGAGATCTGGATGGTGAACACCTCCATGACTGACTCCACCGGAGTTCTGGATGGTGAACACCTCCATGACTGACTCCACAGGAGTTCTGGATGGTGAACACCTCCATGACTGACTCCACCGGAGTTCTGGATGGTGAACACCTCCATGACGGACTCCACCGGAGTTCTGGATGGTGAACACCTCCATGACTGACTCCACCGGAGTTCTGGATGGTGAACCCCTCCATGACTGACTCCAACGGAGTTCTGGATGGTGAACACGTCCATGACTGACTCCTCCGTACTTCTGGATGGTGACCACCCCCATGACTGACTCCACCGGAGTTCTGGATGGTGAACACCTCCAAGACTGACTCCACCGGAGTTCTGGATGGTGAACACCTCCATGACGGACTCCACCGGAGTTCTGGATGGTGAACACCTCCATGACTGACTCCACCGGAGTTCTGGATGGTGAACACCTCCATGACTGACTCCACCGGAGTTCTGGATGGTGAACACCTCCATGACTGACTCCACCGGAGTTCTGGATGGTGAACACCTCCAAGACTGACTCCACCGGAGTTCTGGATGGTGAACACCTCCATGACTGACTCCACCGGAGTTCTGGATTGTGAACACCTCCATGACTGACTCCACCGGAGTTCTGGATGGTGAACACCTCCATGACTGACTCCACCGGAGTTCTGGAGGGTGAACACCTCCAAGACTGTCTACTCCGAAGTTCTGGATGGTGGACGCCTCCATGACTGACTCCACCGGAGTTCTGTATTGTGAACACCTCCAAGACTGATTCCACCGGAGTTCTGGATGGTAAACACCTGCATGACTGACTCCACCGGAGTTCTAGATGGTGAACACGTCCACGACTGACTCCTCCGGAGTTCTGCATGGTGAACACCTTCATGACTGACTCCACCTGTGTTCTGGATGGTGACCACCTCCATGAATGACTCCGCAGGAGTTCTGGATGGTGAACACCTCCAAGACTGACTCCACCGGAGTTCTAAATGGTGAACACCTCCATGACTGACTCCACCGGAGTTCTGGATGGTGAACACCTCCATGACTGACTCAACCGAAGTTCTGGATGGTGAACACCTCCATGACTGACTCCACCGGAGTTCTGGATGGTGAACACCTCCATGACTGACTCCACCGGAGTTCTGGATGGTGAACACCTCCATGACTGACTCCACCGGAGTTCTGGATGGTGAACACCTCCAAGACTGACTCCACCGGAGTTCTGGATGGTGAACACCTCCATGACTGACTCCACCGGAGTTCTGGATGGTGAACACCTCCATGACTGACTACACTGGAGTCCTGGATGGTGAACACCTCCAAGACTGACTCCACTGGAGTTCTGGATGGTGAACACCTCCAAGACTGACTCCACCGGAGTTCTGGATGGTGAACACCTCCAAGACTGACTCCACCGGAGTTCTGGATGGTGAACACCTCCAAGACTGACTCCACCGGAGTTCTGGATGGTGAACACCTCCATGACTGACTCCACCGGAGTTCTGGATGGTGAACACCTCCAAGACTGACTCCACCAGAGTTCTGGATGGTGAACACCTCCATGACTGACTCCACCGGAGTTCTGGATGGTGAACACCTCCATGACTGACTCCACCGGAGTTCTGGATGGTGAACACCTCCAAGACTGACTCCACCGGAGTTCTGGATGGTGAACACCTCCATGACTGACTCCACCGGAGTTCTGGATGGTGAACACCTCCAAGACTGACTCCACCGGAGTTCTGGATGGTGAACACCTCCAAGACTGACTCCACCGGAGTTCTGGATGGTGAACACCTCCATGACTGACTCCACGGGAGTTCTGAATGGTGAACACCTCCATCACTGACTCCACCGGAGTTCTGGATGGTGAACACCTCCATGACTGACTCCACCAGAGTTCTGGATGGTGAACACCTCCATGTCTGTCTTCACCGGAGTTCTGGATGGTGAACACCTCCAAGACTGTCTCCAAGGGAGTTCTGGATGGTGGACACCTCCATGACTGACTCCACCGGAGTTCTGGATTGTGAACACCTCCATGGCTGACTCAACGGGAGTTCTGGATGGTGAACACCTCCGTGGCTGACTCTACCGGAGTTCTGGATGGTGAACACCTCCAAGACTGACTCCACCGGAGTTCTGGATGGTGAACACCTCCAAGACTGACTCCACCGGAGTTCTGGATGGTGAACACCTCCATGACTGACTCCACCGGAGTTCTGGATGGTGAACACCTCCATGACTGACTCCACCGGAGTTCTGGATGGTGAACACCTCCATGACTGACTCCACCGGAGTTCTGGATGGTGAACACCTCCATGACTGACTCCACCGGAGTTCTGGATGGTGAACACCTCCATGACTGACTCCACCGGAGTTCTGGATGGTGAACACCTCCAAGACTGACTCCACCGGAGTTCTGGATGGTGAACACCTCCATGACTGACTCCACCGGAGTTCTGGATGGTGAACACCTCCATGAATGACTCCACTGGAGTGCTGGAGGGTGAACACCTCCAAGACTGACTCCTCTGGATTTCTGGATGGTGAACACCTCCAAGACTGACTCCACCGGAGTTCTGGATGGTGAACACCTCCATGACTGACTCCACCGGAGTTCTGGATGGTGAACACCTCCATGACTGACTCAACTGGAGTTCTGCATGGTGAACACCTCCATGACTGACTCCACCGGAGTTCTGGATGGTGAACACCTCCATGACTGACTCCACCGGAGTTCTGGATGGTGAACACCTCCATGACTGACTCCACCGGAGTTCTGGATGGTGAACACCTCCATGACTGACTCCACCGGAGTTCTGGATGGTGAACACCTCCATGACTGACTCCACCGGAGTTCTGGATGGTGAACACCTCCATGACTGACTCCACCGGAGTTCTGGATGGTGAACACCTCCAAGACTGACTCCACCGGAGTTCTGGATGGTGAACACCTCCATGACTGGCTCCACCGTACTTCTGGATGGTGAACACCTCCAAGACTGACTCCACCGGACTTCTGGATGGTAAACACCTCCATGACTGACTCCACCGCAGTTCTAGATGGTGAACACCTCTATGACTGACTCCACCGGAGTTCTGGATGGTGAACACCTCCATGACTGACTCCACCGGAGTTCTGGATGGTGAACACCTCCTTGACTGACTCCACCGGAGTTCTGGATGGTGAACACCTCCATGACTGACTCCACCGGAGTTCTGGATGGTGAACACCTCCAAGACTGACTCCACCGGAGTTCTGGATGGTGAACACCTCCAAGACTGACTCCACCGGAGTTCTGGATGGTGAACACCTCCAAGACTGACTCCACCGGAGTTCTGGATGGTGAACACCTCCAAGACTGACTCCACCGGAGTTCTGGATGGTGAACACCTCCAAGACTGACTCCACCGGAGTTCTGGATGGTGAACACCTCCAAGACTGACTCCACCGGAGTTCTGGATGGTGAACACCTCCATGACTGACTCCACCGGAGTTCTGGATGGTGAACACCTCCAAGACTGACTCCACCGGAGTTCTGGATGGTGAACACCTCCAAGACTGACTCCACCAGAGTTCTGGATGGTGAACACCTCCAAGACTGACTCCACCAGAGTTCTGGATGGTGAACACCTCCATGATTGACTCCACCGGAGTTCTGCATGGTGAACACCTCCAAAACTGACTTCACTGGAGTTCTGGATGGTGAACACCTCGATGACTGACTCCAGCGGAGTTCTGGATGGTGAACACCTCCATGACAGACTCAACTGGAGTTCTGGATGGTGAACACCTCCAAGACTGACTCCACCAGAGATCTGGATGGTGAAAACTTACAAGACTGAATCCACCGGAGTTCTGGATGGTGAACACCTCCATGACTGACTCCACCGGAGTTCTGGATGGTGAACACCTCCAAGACTGACTCCACCGGAGTTCTGGATGGTGAACACCTCCATGACTGACTCCACCGGAGTTCTGGATGGTGAACACCTCCAAGACTGACTCCACCGGAGTTCTGGATGGTGAACACCTCCAAGACTGACTCCACCGGAGTTCTGGATGGTGAACACCTCCATGACTGACTCCACCGGAGTTCTGGATGGTGAACACCTCCATGACTGACTCCACCGGAGTTCTGGATGGTGAACACCTCCAAGACTGACTCCGCCGGAGTTCTGGATAGTGAACACCTCCATGACTGACTCCACCGGAGTTCTGGATGGTGAACACCTCCATGACTGACTCCACAGGACTTCTGGATGGTGAACACCTCCAAGACTGACTCCGCCGGAGTTCTGGATGGTGAACACCTCCAAAACTGACTCCACAGGACTTCTGGATGGTGAACACCTCCATGACTGACTCCACCGGAGTTCTGGATGGTGAACACCTCCATGACTGACTCCACTTGAGTTCTGGATGGTGAACACCTCCAAGACTGACTCCAGCAGAGTTCTGGATGGTGAACACCTCCATGACTGACACCACCGGAGTTATGGATGGTGAACACCTCCAAGACTGACTCCACCGGAGTTCTGGATGGTGAACACCTCGAAGACTGACTCCACCGGAGTTCTGGATGGTGAACACTTCCATGACTGACTCCACCGGAGTTCTGGATAGTGAACACCTCCATGACTGACTCCACCGGAGTTCTGGATGGTGAACACCTCCATGACTGACTCCACCGGAGTTCTGGATGGTGAACACCTCCAAGACTGACTCCACCGGAGTTCTGGATGGTGAACACCTCCATGACTGACTCCACCGGAGTTCTGGATGGTGAACACCTCCATGACTGACTCCACCGGAGTTCTGGATGGTGAACACCTCCATGACTGACGCCACCGGAGTTCTGGCTGGTGAACACCTCCATGACTGACTCCACCGGAGTTCTGGATGGTGAACACCTCCATGACTGACTCCACCGGAGTTCTGGATGGTGAACACCTCCAAGACTGACTCCACCGGAGTTCTGGATGGTGAACACCTCCATGACTGACTCCACCGGAGTTCTGGATGGTGAACACCTCCATGACTGACTCCACCGGAGTTCTGGATGGTGAACACCTCCAAGACTGACTCCACCGGAGTTCTGGATGGTGAACACCTCCATGACTGACTCCACCGGAGTTCTGGATGGTGAACACCTCCATGACTGACTCCACCGGAGTTCTGGATGGTGAACACCTCCATGACTGACTCCACCGGAGATCTGGATGGTGAACACTTCCATGACTGACTCCACCGGAGTTCTGAATGGTGAACACCTCCAAGACTGACTCAACCGGAGTTCTGGATGGTGAACACCTCCAAGACTGACTCCACCGGAGTTCTGGATGGTGAAGACCTCCAAGACTGACTCCATCGGAGATCTGGATGGTCAACACCTCAAAGACTGACTCCACAGGAGTTATGGATGCTCAACACCTCCAAGACTGACTCCACCGGAGTTCTGGATGGGGAACACCTCCATGACTGATTCCACCGGAGTTCTGGATTTGAACACCTCCATGACTGACTCCACAGGAGTTGTGGATGGTGAACACCTCCAAGACTGACTCCACCTGAGTTCTGGATGGTGAACACCTCCAAGACTGACTCCACCGGAGTTCTGGATGGTGAACACCTCCAATACTGACTCCGCAGGAGTTCTGGATGGTGAACACCTCCAAGACTGACTCCACCGGAGTTCTGGATGGTGAACACCTCCATGACTGACTCCACCGGAGTTCTGGATGGTGAACACCTCCAAGACTGACTCCACCGGAGTTCTGGATGGTGAACACCTCCAAGACTGACTCCACAGGAGTTCTGGATGGTGAACACCTAGAAGACTGACTCCAACGGAGTTCTGGATGGTAAACACCTCCATGACTGACACCACTGGAGTTCTGGATGGTGAACACCTCCAAGACTGACTCCACTGGAGTTCTGAGTGGTGAACACCTCAATGACTGACACCACTGGAGTTCTGGATGGTGAACACCTCCAAGACTGACTCGACCGGAGTTCTGGATGGTGAACACCTCCATGACTGACTCAACCGAAGTTCTGGACGGTGAACACATCCACGACTGACTCCACCGGAGTTCTGGATAGTGAACACTTGGAAGACTGACTCCGCAGGAGTTCTGGATGGTGAACACCTCCATGACGGACTCCACGAGAGTTCTGGATGGTGAACACGTCCATGACTGACTCCACCGGAGTTCCGGATGGGGAACACCTCCAAGACTGACTAAACCGGAGTTCTGGATGCTGAACACCTCCATGACTGACTCTACCGGAGTTCTGGATGGTGAACACCTACAAGACTGACTCCACCGGATTTCTGGATGGTAAACACCACCAAGACTGTCTCCACCGGAGTTCTGGATGGTGAACACCTCCATGACTGACTCCACGGGAGTTCTGAATGGTGAACACCTCCATCACTGACTCCACGGGAGTTCTGAATGGTGAACACCTCCATCACTGACTCCACCGAAGTTCTGGATGGTGAACACCTCCATGACTGTCATCACCGGAGTTCTGGATGGTGAACACCTCCATGACTGACTCCACGGGAGTTCTGAATGGTGAACACCTCCGTCACTGACTCCACCGGAGTTCTGGATGGTAAACACCTAGATGACTGACTCAACCAGAGTTCTGGATGGTGAACACCTCCATGTCTGTCTTCACCGTAGTTCTGGATGGTGAACACCTCCAAGACTGTCTCCAAGGGAGTTCTGGAGTTCTCCATGGCTGACTCCACCGGAGTTCTGGATGGTGAACACCTCCAAGACTGACTCCACCGGAGATCTGGATGGTGAACACCTCCAAGACTGACTCCACCGGAGTTCTGGATGGTGAACACCTCCATGACTGACTCCACCGGAGTTCTGGATGGTGAACACCTCCAAGACTGACTCCACCGGAGTTCTGGATGGTGAACACCTCGAAGACTGACTCCACCGGAGTTCTGGATGGTGAACACTTCCATGACTGACTCCACCGGAGTTATGGATCGCGAACACCTCCATGACTGACTCACACGGAGTTCTGGATGGGGAACACCTCCATGACTGACTCCACCGGAGTTCTGGATGGTGAACACCTCCAAGACTGACTCCACCGGAGTTCTGGATGGTGAACACCTCCATGACTGACTCCACCGGAGTTCTGGATGGTGAACACCTCCATGACTGACTCCACTGGAGTTCTGGATGGTGAACACCTCCAAGACTGACTCCACCAGAGTTCTGGATGGTGAACACCTCCATGATTGACTCCATCGGAGTTCTGCATGGTTCCATGACTGACTCCATCGGAGTTTTGTATGGTGAACACCTCCATCACTGACTCCACCGGAGTTCTGGATGGTGAACACCTCCATGACTGACTCCACCAGAATTCTGGATGGTGAACACCTCCATGACTGTCTACAAAGGAGTTCTGGATGGTGAACACCTCCAAGACTGTCTCCACCGATGGTGGACACCTCCATGACTGACTCCACCGGAGTTCTGGATGGTGGACACCTCCATGACTGACTCCACCGGAGTTCTGACTCCACCGGAGTTCTGGATGGTGAACACCTCCATGACTGACTCCACCGGAGTTCTGGATGGTGAACACCTCCAAGACTGACTCAACCAGAGTTCTGGATAGTGAACACCTCCAAGACTGACTCCACCGGAGTTCTGGATGGTGAACACCTCCAAGACTGACTCAACCGGAGTTCTGGATGATGAACACCTCCAAGACTGACTCCACCGGAGTTCTGGATGGTGAACACCCCCTAGACTGACTCCACCGGAGATCTGGATGGTGAACACCTCCAAGACTGACTCCACCGGAGTTCTGGATGGTGAACACCTCCATGACTGACTCCACCGGAGTTCTGGATGGTGAACACCTCCAAGACTGACTCCACCGGAGTTCTGGATGGTGAACACCTCCATGACTGACTCCACCGGAGTTGTGGATGGTGAACACCTCCAAGACTGACTCCACCGGAGTTCTGGATGGTGAACACCTCCAAGACTGACTCCACCGGAGTTCTGGATGGTGAACACCTCCATGACTGACTCCACCGGAGTTCTGGATGGTGAACACCTCCAAGACTGACTCCACCGGAGTTCTGGATGGTGAACACCTCCAAGACTGACTCCCCTGGAGTTCTGGATGGTGAACACCTAGAAGACTGACTACACCGGAGTTCTCTATGGTGAACACCTCCATGACTGACACCACTGGAGTTCTGGATGGTGAACACCTCCAAGACTGACTCCACTGGAGTTCTGAATGGTGAACACCCCCATGACTGACACCACTGGAGTTCTGGATGGTGAACACCTCCAAGACTGACTCGACCGGAGTTCTGGATGGTGAACACCTCCATGACTGACTCAACCGGAGTTCTGGATGGTGAACACCTCCAAGACTGACTCCACCGGAGTTCTGGATAGTGAACACCTGGAAGACTGACTCCGCAGGAGTTCTGGATGGTGAACACCTCCATGACGGACTCCACGGGAGTTCTGGATGGTGAACACGTCCATGACTGACTCCACCGGAGTTCCGGATGGGGAACACCTCCAAGACTGACTAAACCGGAGTTCTGGATGCTGAACACCTCCATGACTGACTCTACCGGAGTTCTGGATAGTGAACACCTACAAGACTGACTCCACCGGATTTCTGGATGGTAAACACCACCAAGACTGTCTCCACCGGAGTTCTGGATGGTGAACACCTCCATGACTGACTCCACGGGAGTTCTGAATGGTGAACACCTCCATCACTGACTCCACCGGAGTTCTGGATGGTGAACACCTCCATGACTGACTCCACCAGAGTTCTGGATGGTGAACACCTCCATGTCTGTCTTCACCGGAGTTCTGGATGGTGAACACCTCCAAGACTGTCTCCAAGGGAGTTCTGGATGGTGGACACCTCCATGACTGACTCCACCGGAGTTCTGGATTGTGAACACCTCCATGGCTGACTCAACGGGAGTTCTGGATGGTGAACACCTCCGTGGCTGACTCTACCGGACTTCTGGATGGTGAACACCTCCAAGACTGACTCCACCGGAGTTCTGGATGGTGAACACCTCCAAGACTGACTCCACCGGAGTTCTGGATGGTGAACACCTCCAAGACTGACTCCACCGGAGATCTCGATGGTGAACACCTCCAAGACTGACTCCACCGGAGTTCTGGATGGTGAACACCTCCATAACTGACTCCACAGGAGTTCTGGATGGTGAACACCTCCAAGAGTGACTCCACCGGAGTTCTGGATGGTGAACACCTCCATGACTGACTCCACCGGAGTTCTGGATGGTGAACACCTCCAAGAGTGACTCCACCGGAGTTCTGGATGGTGAACACCTCCATGACTGATTCCACCGGAGTTCTGGATGGTGAACACCTCCAAGACTGACTCAACCGGAGTTCTGGATGGTGAACACCTCCGAGACTGACTCCACCGTCAGTACACAGTGGTCAGTCGTCACGTGAGGTCACAGACCCTGAGCTGCTTTGGGGATTAGCGTGGACGGTTACAAAGCATGGCTTGCTTCTGCAGTGTTTTAAAAATTGAGGTTGGAGAGTTGATGGGGGAGGTCTTGCTTCTCCAGGAGGAGATTAGGAGGCTGAAGGTCCACCTCGATGGGTCTGGGAGAGAGTGTGAGGTGGCTGGAGTTGTGGGGAATGAGGCTTCTAGCAGTGAGTTGCAGTGTGTCTCTCGCTGTGAGGAGGCTGTAGTTGGGGAGGTAGCAACGGCTACCAGCAGTGAGGTGCAGTCCAGCACCTGCTACAAGTGGCGAGTAGTTCACAGTAATGGAAGGCGCATCAGAGTAAGGAAAGTTAAGAGTGAAGATCTGAAGGTAGGAAATCGCTTCTCTGTTCTTCAGGATGAATGTACTTCAGTGGACAGTGAAGGTAAGGGTACTACTGCCCCTGCTAATGGAGGTAAGCGCATTCTTGTGGTTGGTGACTCTCAGGTAAGATACATTGACCGTGCTTTTTGTAATAGGAATAAGAAGATGAGAGATAGAGTGTGCTTCCCTGGAGCTTGTGTTGGGGACATTGTCAACAGGCTGGATAATATCATGTCAGGTAATGGGAGCAAGCCCATTATCTGTCTCAGTGCTGGTGGAAATGATATTGGGAAGGGTAGGAGAGAAGAGTTGCTAGATAAGTACAGGTCAGCTATAGATTTCATTAAGTCTAAGGGAGGGATCCCAATCATATGTAGCATCTTGCCTAGAAGGGGAGTAGGAAATGAATGGTTGTCTAGGGCAATTGGTGTAAATTGCTGGCTAGACAGATACTGCAAGGAACTTGCAATCCCATTCATTGACAACTGGAACAACTTTTATGGCAAACATGATATGTATGCAAGGGATGGGGTACATCTCTCTGGGTCTGGGGTGGTAGCACTTGCAAACTCAATTGAGAAGGCCATTGGTGAAATGCCTATGATTTTAAACTGATGGAAGATAGAGGTATGGGTGTGTGTGGGAAACAAGCAGGTTGCAACACTTGGGTTGGAAACAGTAAATGTATAAAAGGCATTCAGCATGAAGTTATCAATAAAGACAATAGATCAGGTCAGCAAACAAAGGGGGACAGCAGAGGGCAGCAAGGGACTAGCTCCCTTAAGGTTTACTATACTAATAGCAGGAGTGTAAGAAATAAGATAGATGAGCTAAGATTAATTGCAAGTGCAGGAAACATAGATATTATTGCTATAACAGAGACCTGGCTCAATCTGAAAGATAGAGAGATGCCCTCTGAATGTCACATACAAGGCTATAAATTATTCCACACTGACAGGGTCAACAGGAAAGGTGGTGGAGTAGCGATGTATGTCAGAGACAATTTAAATTGTTGTGTTAGACAAGATATTAAATTAGAAGCGTCAGTAACTGAATCTGTTTGGTTACAGCTTCTCGAGGGCCGAGAAAAACTAATTTTGGGTGTGATTTACAGGGCCCCAAATCTTGATAGGGAGTGCAGTAAACTTCTATGGGACGAAATTCGTAAGGCATCTACATACGAAAATGTTCTGCTAATGGGAGATTTCAACTATAGACAGATTGACTGGAGCAATTTGACAGGAAATTTAGAGTCAGGTGACTTTCTTGATACGATCCAGGATTGTTTTTTAAAACAGTTTGTGACAGAGCCAACTAGGGGAAATAACCTCCTTGACTTGGTTCTTGCCAGTAGGGAAACACTAATTAATAATCTTGAGGTTAATGATGAGCTTGGGGAAAGTGATCACAAATCACTCAGTTTTAATATATCATGGAATTCCCCTAATAATGGCAATCAAGTCTCCGTCCCTGACTTTCGCTTGGCTGATTTCATAGGACTGAAAAATTACTTAGGTGGGCTGAACTGGAATGACCTGACTAAGGGTCAGGTAGGTGGTGATGGTTGTCGATATGATGCTTTCCAGGGCATAGTTCTAGCTGCTCAGTCAAATTATGTTCCAAATAGGGAAATCAGATCAAACAAAAATGATCCTAAATGGATGAACAATAGATTAAAATATCTGGTCAAAAGAGAGGCATATATAGGCAAATCAAAAGAGGAGAGGGGCAATTGAGAAATCGATATATTCAGCTAAAGAGAGAAATAAAAAAGGGAATTAGAAAAGCAAAAAGAGATTATGAGGTTAAAGTTGCAAGAGAATCGAAGACTAACCCAAAAGGATTCTTTCAGGTATACAGAAGTAAGATCAGGGACAAGATAGGCCCACTCAAAAGTTCCTCGGGACAGCTCACTGACAGTGATAAGGAAATGTGTAGAATTTTTAACACATACTTCCTTTCAGTTTTTACACAGGAGGATACCAGCGATATTCCAGTAATGATAAATTATGTAGAACAGGACGATAATAAACTGTGCACTATTAGGGTCACAAGTGACATGGTCCTTAGGCAAATAGATAAATTAAAACCTAACAAATCCCCAGGCCCTGATGAACTGTATGCAAGGGTTCTAAAGGAATGTAAAGAGGAGCTTAGCACACCTTTGGCTAATCTTTTCAACATATCACTACAAACTGGCATGGTGCCAGATAAGTGGAAAATGGCAAATGTGATACCTATTTTCAAAACAGGTGACAGGTCCTTAGCTTCGAACTATAGACCAATAAGCCTAACCTCCATAGTGGGAAAATTTATGGAATCAATAATTGCCGAGGCAGTTCGTAGCCACCTTGAAAAGCATAAATTAATCAACGAATCTCAGCATGGTTTTACAAAGGGGCGTTCCTGCCTTACGAATTTATTAACTTTTTTCACTAAGGTATTTGAGGAGGTAGATCATGGTAATGAATATGATATTGTGTATATGGACTTCAGTAAGGCTTTTGACAGGGTCCCACATCAGAGACTATTGAGGAAAATTAAGGCACATGGAATAGGAGGAGAGATTTTTTCCTGGATAGAGGCATGGTTGACAAATAGGCAGCAGAGAGTTTGCATAAATGGGGAGAAATCAGAGTGGGGAAGCGTCACGAGCGGTGTTCCACAGGGGTCAGTGTTGGGCCCCCTGCTGTTCACAATCTACATAAACGACATAGATGAGGGCATAAAGAGCGACATCGGCAAGTTTGCCGATGACACCAAAATAGGCCGTCGAATTCATTCTGACGAGGACATTCGAGCACTCCAGGAAGATTTGAATAGACTGATGCAGTGGTCGGAGAAGTGGCAGATGCAGTTTAATATAGACAAATGCAAAGTTCTAAATGTTGGACAGGACAATAACTATGCCACATATAAACTAAATAATGTAGATCTTAATATTACGGATTGCGAAAAAGATTTAGGAGTTCTGGTTAGCAGTAATCTGAAACCAAGACAACAGTGCATAAGTGTTCGCAATAAAGCTAATAGAATCCTTGGCTTCATATCAAGAAGCATAAATAATAGGAGTCCTCAGGTTGTTCTTCAACTCTATACATCCTTGGTTAGGCCTCATTTAGATTATGCTGCACAGTTTTGGTCACCGTATTACAGAATGGATATAAATTCTCTGGAAAATGTACAAAGGAGGATGACAAAGTTGATCCCATGTATCAGAAACCTTCCCTATGAGGATAGACAAAGGGCCCTGAAACTGCACTCTCTAGAAAGACGTAGAATTAGGGGGGATATGATTGAGGTGTATAAATGGAAGACAGGAATAAATAAAGGGGATGTAAATAGTGTGCTGAAAATATCTAGCCTAGACAGGACTCGCAGTAACGGTTTTAAGTTGGAAAAATTCAGATTCAGGAAGGATATAGGAAAGTACTGGTTTGGTAATAGAGTTGTGGATGAGTGGAACAAACTCCCAAGTACCGTTATAGAGGCCAGAACGTTGTGTGGCTTTAAAGATAGGTTGGATAGATACATGAGTAGATGTGGGTGGGTGTGAGTTAGACCTGATAGCTTGTGCTACCAGGTCGGTTGCCGTGTTCCTCCCTTAAGTCAATGTGACCTGACCTGACTAGGTTGGGTGCATTGGCATAAGCCTGTAGGAGACTTGGACCTGCCTCGCATGGGCCAGTAGGCCTTCTGCAGTGTTCCATCGTTCTTATGTTCTTATGACTGACTCCACCGGAGTTCTGGATCGTGAACACCTCCATGACTGACTCCACAAGGAGTTCTGGATGTTGATTACCTCTAAGACTGACTCCACCGGAGTTCTGGATGGTGAACACCTCCATGACCGACTCCACCGGAGTTCTGGATGGTGAACACCTCCATGACCGACTCCACCTGAGTTCTGGATGGTGAACACCTCCATGAAAGACTCCTCTGGAGTTCTGCATGATGAACACCTTCAAGGCTGACTCCACGGATGTTCTGGATGGTGAACACGTCCTTGACTGACTCCATCGGATTTCTGGATGGAGAACACCTCCATGACTGACTCCATCGGAGTTTTGAATGGTGAACACCTCCATCACTGACTCCACCGGAGTTCTGGATGGTGAACACCTCCATGACTGACTCCACCAGAATTCTGGATGGTGAACACCTCCATGACTGTCTTCTCCGGAGTTCTGGATAGTGAACACCTCCAAGACTGTCTCCACCGGAGTTCTGGATTGTGAACGCCTCCATGACTGACTCAACGGGAGTTCTGGATTTTGAACACCTCCATGGTTGAGTCCACCGGAGTTCTGGATGGTGAACACCTCCAAGACTGACTCCACCAGAGTTCTGGATGGTGAACACCTCCAAGACTGACTCCAACGGAGTTCTGGATGGGGAACACCTCCATGATTGACTCCACCGGAGTTATGGATGGCGAACATCTCCATGACTGACTCCACCGGAGTTCTGGATGGTGAACACCTACATGACTGACTCCACCGGAGTTATGGATGGCGAACATCTCCATGACTGACTCCACCGGAGTTCTGGTTAGTGAACACCTTCATGACTGACTCCAAAAGGAGTTCTGGATGGTGATCACCTCCAAGACTGACTCCACCGGAGTTCTGGATTGTGAACACCTCCATGACTGACTTCTCCGGAGTTCTGCATGATGAACACCTTCAAGGCTGACTCCACCGGAGTTCTGGATGGTGAACACCTCCAAGACTGACTCCACCGGAGTTCTGGATGGTGAGCAAGTCCAAGACTGACTCCGCCGGAGTTCTGGATGGTGAACACCTCCATGACTGACTCCACCGGAGTTCTGGATGGTGAACACCTCCTTGACTGACTCCACCGGAGCTCTGGATGGTGAACACCTCAATGACTGACTCAACCGGAGTTCTGGATGGTGAACACCTCCAACACTGACTCCACCGGAGTTCTGGATGGTGAACTCCTCCAAGACTGACTCCACCGGAGTTCTGGATGGTGAACATTTCGATGACTGACCCAACCGGAGTTCTGGATGAACACCTATATGACTGACTCCACGGGAGTTCTGGATGGTGAACACCTCCATGACTGACTCCACCGGAGTTCTGGATGGTGAACACCGCCTTGACTGACACCACTGGAGTTCTGGATGGTGAACACCTCCATGACTTACTCCACCGGACTTCTGAATGGTGAACACTTCCATGTCTGACTCCACCGGAGTTCTGGATGGTGAACACCTCCATTACTGATTCCATCGGAGTTCTGGATGGTGAACACCTCCAAGACTGACTCAACCGGAGTTCTGGATGGTGAACACCTCCGACACTGACTCCACCGGAGTTCTGGATGGTGAACACCTCCATGACTGACTCCACAAGGAGTTCTGGATGGTGATCACCTCCAAGACTGACTCCACCGGAGTTCTGGATTGTGAACGCCTCCATGACTGACTCAACGGGAGTTCTGGATGGTGAACACCTCCATATCTGACTCCACCGGAGTTCTGGATGGTGAACACCTCCAAGACTGACTCCACGGGAGTACTGGATGGTGAACACCTCCAAGACTGACTCCACCGGAGTTCTGGATGGGGAACACCTCCATGATTGACTCCACCGGACTTCTGCATGGTGAACAACTTAATGACTGACTCGTCCGGAGTTCTTAATGGTGAACACCTCCATGACTGACTCCACCGGAGTTCTGGATGGTGAACACCTCCAAGACTGACTCCACCGGAGTTCTGCATGATGAACACCTTCAAGGCTGACTCCACCGGAGTTCTGGATGGTGAACACCTCCAAGACTGACTCCACCGGAGTTCTGGATGGTGAGCAAGTCCAAGACTGACTCCGCCGGAGTTCTGGATGGTGAACACCTCCATGACTGACTCCACCGGAGTTCTGGATGGTGAACACCTCCATGACTGACTCCACCGGAGCTCTGGATGGTGACCACCTCCATGACTGACTCCACCTGAGTTCTGGATGGTGAACACCTCCAAGACTGACTCCACCGGAGTTCTGGATGGTGAGCAAGTCCAAGACTGACTCCACCGGAGTTCTGGATGGTGAACACCTCCTTGACTGACTCCACCGGAGTTCTGTGTGGTGAACACCTCCATGACTGACTCCACCGGAGCTCTGGATGGTGAACACCTCAATGACTGACTCAACCGGAGTTCTGGATGGTGAACACCTCCAACACTGACTCCACCGGAGTTCTGGATGGTGAACTCCTCCAAGACTGACTCCACCGGAGATCTGGATTGTGAACACTTCCATGACTGACCCAACCGGAGTTCTGGATGAACACCTATATGACTGACTCCACGGGAGTTCTGGATGGTGAACACCTCCATGACTGACTCCACCGGAGTTCTGGATGGTGAACACCGCCTTGACTGACACCACTTGAGTTCTGGATGGTGAACACCTCCATGACTTACTCCACCGGACTTCTGAATGGTGAACACTTCCATGTCTGACTCCACCGGTGTTCTGGATGGTGAACACCTCCATGACTGTCTCAACGGGAGTTTTGGATGGTGATCACCTCCATGGTCGACTCTACCGGAGTTCCGGATGGTGAACACCTCCAAAACTGACTCAACCGGAGTTCTGGATGGTGAACTCCTCCATGACTGACTCCACAAGGAGTTATGGATGGTGATCACCTCCAAGACTGACTCCACCGGAGTTCTGGATGGTGAAGACCTCTATGATTGACTCCACCGGAGTTCTGGATGGTGAACACCTCCATGACTGACTCCACCGGAGTTCTGGATGGTGAACACCTCCAAGACTGACTCCACCGGAGTACTGGATGGTGAACACCTCCAAGACTGACTCCACCGGAGTTCTGGATGGGGAACACCTCCATGATTGACTCCACCGGACTTCTGCATGGTGAACACCTTAATGACTGACTCGTCCTTAGTTCTTAATGGTGAACACCTCCATGACTGACTCCACCGGAGTTCTGGATGGTGAACACCTCCAAGACTGACTCCACCGGAGTTCTGCATGATGAACACCTTCAAGGCTGACTCCACCGGAGTTCTGGATGGTGAACACCTCCAAGACTGACTCCACCGGAGTTCTGGATGGTGAGCAAGTCCAAGACTGACTCCGCCGGAGTTCTGGATGGTGAACACCTCCATGACTGACTCCACCGGAGTTCTGGATGGTGAACACCTCCATGACTGACTCCACCGGAGCTCTGGATGGTGACCACCTCCATGACTGACTCCACCGGAGTTCTGGATGGTGAACACCTCCAACACTGACTCCACAGGAGTTCTGGATGGTGAACTCCTCCAAGACTGACTCCACCGGAGTTCTGGATGGTGAACATTTCGATGACTGACCCCACCGGAATTCTGGATGAACACCTATATGACTGACTCCACGGGAGTTCTGGATGATGAACATTTCGATGACTGACCCCACCGGAATTCTGGATGAACACCTATATGACTGACTCCACGGGAGTTCTGGATGGTGAACACCTCCATTACTGACTCCACCGGAGTTCTGGATGGTGAACACCGCCTTGACTGACACCACTGGAGTTCTGGATGGTGAACACCTCCATGACTTACTCCACCGGACTTCTGAATGGTGAACACTTCCATGACTGACTTCACCGGAGTTCTGGTTGGTGAACACCTCCATAACTGACTCCACCGGAGTTTCGGATGGTGAACACCTCCAAGACTGACTCCACCGGAGTTCTGGATGGTGAACACCTCCAAGACTGACTCCACCGGAGATCTGGATGGTGAACACCTCCAAGACTGACTCCACCGGAGTTCTGGATGGTGAACACCTCCAAAAATGACTCCACCGGAGTTCTGGATGGTGAACACCTCCATGACTGATTCCACCGGAGTTCTGGATGGTGAACACTTCCAAGACTGACTTAACCGGAGTTCTGGATGGTGAACATTTCGATGACTGACCCCACCGGAGTTCTGGATGAACACCTATATGACTGACTCAACGGGAGTTCTGGATGGTGAACACCTCCATGACTGACTCCACCGGAGTTCTGGATGGTGAACACCGCCTTGACTGACACCACTGGAGTTCTGGATGGTGAACACCTCCATGACTTACTCCACCGGACTTCTGAATGGTGAACACTTCCATGACTGACTCCACCGGAGTTCTCGTTGGTGAACACCTCAATAACTGACTCCACCGGACTTTCGGATGGTGAACACCTCCAAGACTGACTCCACCGGAGTTCTGGATGGTGAACACCTCCAAGACTGACTCCACCGGAGATCTGGATGGTGAACACCTCCAAGACTGACTCCACCGGAGTTCTGGATGGTGAACACCTCCAAGAGTGACTCCACCGGAGTTCTGGATGGTGAACACCTCCATGACTGATTCCACCGGAGTTCTGGATTGTGAACACCTCCATGACTGACTCCACCGGAGTTCTGAATGGTGAACACCTCCAAGACTGTCTCCACCGGAGTTCTGGATGGTGGACACCTCCATGACTGACTCCACCGGAGTTCTGGATAGCGAACACCTCCAAGACTGACTCCACCGGAGTTCTGAATGGTTAACACCTCCAAGACTGTCTCCACCGTAGTTCTGGATTGTGAACACCTCCATGACTGACTCCATCGGAGTTCTGGATGGTGTACACCTCCAAGACTGACTCCACCGGAGTTCTGGATGGTGAACACCTCCAAGACTGACTCCACCGGAGTTCTGGATAGGAAACACCTCTATGATTGACTCCACCGGAGTTCTGCATGGTGAACACCTCAATGACTCACTCCACCGGAGTTCTGGATGGTGAACACCTCAATGACTGACTCCACCGGAGTTCTGGATGGTGAACACCTTCATGACTTACTCCACAAGGAGTTCTAAATGGTGATCACCTCCAAGACTGACTCCTCCGTCTTTCTGGATGGTGAACACCTCCATGACTGACTCCACCGGAGTTCTGGATGGTAAACACCTCCATTACTGACCCCACCGGAGTTCTGGATGGTGAACACCTCCATAACTGACTCAACCGGAGTTCTGGATTGTGAACACCTCCATGACTGACTCCACCGGACCTCTGGATGGTGAACACCTCCATGACTGACTCCACCGGAGTTCTGGATGGTGAACACCTCCAACACTGACTCCACCGGAGTCCTGGATGGTGAACTCCTCCAAGACTGACTCCACCGGAGTTCTGGATGGTGAACACTTCCATGACTGACCCCACCGGAGTTCTGGATGAACACCTCCATGACTGACTCCACCGGAGTTCTGGATGGTGAACACCCCCTTGACTGACTATACCGGAGTTCTGGATGGTGAACACCTCCATGACTGTCTCCGCCGGAGTTCTGGATGGTGAACACTTCCATGAATGTCTTCACCGAAGTTCAGAATGGTGAACACTTCCATAACTGACTCCACCGGAGTTCCGGATTGTGAACACCCCCAAGACTGACTCCACCGGAGTTCTGGATGGTGAACACCTCCAAGACTGACTCCGCCGGAGATCTCGATGGTGAACACCTCCAAGACTGACTCCACCGGAGTTCTGGATGGTGAACACCTCCAAGACTGACTCCACCGGAGTTCTGGATGGTGAACACCTCCAAGACTGACTCCACCGGAGTTCTGGATGGGGAACACCTCCATGATTGACTCCACCGGAGTTCTGCATGGTGAACACCTCAATGACTGACTCCACCGGAGTTCTGGATGGTGAACACCTCCATGACTGACTCCACCGGAGTTCTGGATGGTGAACACCTTCATGACTGACTCCACAAGGAGTTGTGGATGGTGATCACCTCCAAGACTGACTCCTCCGGCGTTCTGGATGGTGAACACCTCCATGACTGACTCCACCTGAGTTCTGGATGGTAAACACCTCCATGACTGACTCCACCGGAGTTCTGGATGGTGAACACCTCCATGACTGACTCCACCGGAGCTCTGGATGGTGAACACCTCCATGACTGACTCCACCGGAGTTCTGGATGGTGAACACTTCCATGACTGACTCCACCGGAGTTCTGGATGGTAAACACCTCCATGACTGACTCCACCGGAGTTCTGGATGGTGAACACCTGCATGACTGACTCCACCGGAGCTCTGGATGGTGAACACCTCCATCACTGACTCCACCGGAGTTCTGGATGGTGAACACTTCCATGACTGACTCCACCGGAGTTCTGGATGGTAAACACCTCCATGACTGACTCCACCGGAGTTCTGGATGGTGAACACCTGCATGACTGACTCCACCGGAGCTCTGGATGGTGAACACCTCCAACACTGACTCCACCGGAGTTCTGGATGGTGAACTCCTCCAAGACTGACTCCACCGGAGTTCTGGATGGTGAACACTTCCATGACTGACCCCACCGGAGTTCTGGATGAACACCTCCATGACTGACTCCACGGGAGTTCTGGATGGTGAACACCTCCATGACTGACTCCACCGGAGTTCTGGATGGTGTACACCTCCTTGACTGACTCCACCGGAGTTTTGGATGGTGAACACCTCCATGACTGTCTCCGCCGGAGTTCTGGATGGTGAACACTTCCATGACTGTCTCCACCGTAGTTCAGAATGGTGAACACTTCCATGACTGACTCCACCGGAGTTCTGGTTGGTGAACACCTCCATAACTGACTCCACCGGAGTTCCGGATTGTGAACACCTCCAAGACTGACTCCACCGGAGTTCTGGATGGTGAACACCTCCAAGACTGACTCCACCGGAGATCTCGATGGTGAACACCTTCAAGACTGACTCTACCGGAGTTCTGGATGGTGAACACCTCCAAGACTGACTCCATCGGAGTTCTGGATGGTGAACACCTCCAAGACTGACTCCACCAGAGTTCTGGATGGGGAACACCTCTATGATTGACTCCACCGGAGTTCTGCATGGTGAACACCTCAATGACTGACTCCACCGGAGTTCTGGATGGTGAACACCTCCATGACTGACTCCACCGGAGTTATGGATGGTGAACACCTCCATGACTGACTCCACCGGAGTTCTGGATGGTGAACACCTCCATGACTGACTCCACAAGGAGTTCTGGATGTTGATTACCTCTAAGACTGACTCCTCCGGCGTTCTGGATGGTGAACACCTCCATGACTGTCTCCACCGAAGTTCTGGATGGTAAACACCTCCTTGACTGACTCCACCGGAGTTCTGGATGGTGAACACCTCCATGACTGACTCCACCAGAGCTCTGGATGGTGAACACCTCCATGACTGACTCCACCGGAGTTCTGGATGGTGAACACCTCTGTGGCATGCAAAGAGTACGTAACCTTTATTCGGCGCATGGACACACCCTCATTTACAGGCTATCTCCCCCAACCAGCGAACCAGGTTGCTAAGAGTTGATGATGGGGCCCCATCGTTCAACTAGTGACCAGGTTCTAGCCAATAAGAAGGTGGGGTTGACAATCGCAGAGGTTATGTGGATACCGCTCTCCTGTCTGCCCTTGTCATTCCCACTCTAGAGCTGGTTGAAGCACGGTCTGCTATCTTGTGGCTTCTATTTCTGCCTTGCTTACCGTGGAGTGCACTATATTTATCACTGTACATAGTGTACATATTGCTGTTATAATTGGTGAAGGATAATATAAGTCTAAACTTTTTCTACTGTGTTTATTTGCTCCCATTACACCTGGGATAACAGGCCATTTGAAATCCTAGGTTGTAATATGGGTAGCCTGTCCGAGAGCTGGACTTAGAGAAACGGTTGAGCTTAGGGTGAAGCTTGTAGCAGGAACATTGTGTAGCTTGCTGTCTCGCTTCGCTTTACAAATTTTGCGTGTCAGTTGCTTATGATCAGCCTTGCTATTGTGTGATCGTTCAACAGCTCGCTACTAGCTTGTTCAGTGTGCTCGCTTCGCTACGGTCAATCTTGTGTGCAGTCGGCTTTGCTTGTATGCGTATTCTGCAATCGTACTGTGCATAGCTAAGCGTGTTCTGCAAATTAACGTGTTACGTTGGGGTATTCGTACTGTGCATAGCGAATAACTTATGCCACCTAGACGAGTCAGACGCCTGGTGTCGGCATATACTTTGCATAACCTACCTAAATTGTCTCTACAGCGTTGTTGGCAAATTGCTCGTTCCATTGGCATTCCCTATAAACGCACTCTTACAGCTGCGCAACTGCGTTCACTTATTGCTGACATACTTATTGAAGAAGAGATGGCACATCAAACTCCTCCCTCTACGGGAGCTAGGGCAAAAACTACTATGTTCTCGCAGGAGGAAGATGATATACCTACGGAGCAAAATGGTCAGTATAGTGCAGCTGGGTTGTCTCAGGGTGAATCAGCGTCGTTGGCACTTGAGCTGGCAAAAATCAATCTTGAGCAAACTAGGGAACAGAGAGCATTCGCAAGGGAAGAATTTGATAGGGAAAGAGAAAGGAGGCAGTTTTCGCATTCTGTAAACGATTTCAGTTTACAAAAAGCAGTACAGCTTGTTCCCCGCTTCAATGAGGCCGAACCAGAGCAATTTTTCGAAAGCTTCGAAAATCAGGCTCGAGCCTTGAGGTGGCCGGAACAGCACTGGGCAGCGTTGGTTCATACAGCATTATTGGGTAAGGCACAGGAATTTACGTCGGTATTAACTGACGCTGAATTCTCTGATTATCAAGTAGTGAAGACCACAGTGTTGGGAGCATATACATGTATCCCAGCTAAATATCGTAAGACCTTCAAATTGAACAGGCGGCAGCTTGGTCAATCCCTGGTGGACTTTGTGAGACAGCAAACCAAAGCTTTTACCAGCTGGTATAAAGCGAGTGGTGTCTCTAACTTTGAGGAGCTGGTGCAGCTTATTCTGATTGATAACCTGCTGGAGTCTGTGGGACCAGAGGTTCGTGTCTTTCTGCAGGATCGTGACTTAACCACTGCATTGGAGGCGGCCAGGTTGGCTGATACCTTCGAAACGAACCGCTCCTTGTCCGAGCGGTCCTGTCTCTCTTTTCAACAGTCTGGCGTGAGCAGAGATCGACAACATTGGAGAATGAAGTGCCAGCCGGAGGGAGAGCGTCTACGTCATCCAAATAAGTCACCTGGTGAGCCACGCTTCTCAACATATGGTCCCCCTGCGGAGAGGCAAACTACTTATGGAGCATCTCGACAACAATATCCAGAGAGGCACCAGCCAGAACGACACCACTTGCAACGTCATCAGGGAGTAAAGGGCAAGCCTGTCGTCTGCTTCAGATGCAATAAAGTAGGTCACATCAGTTCCAACTGCCCCCAAAAACCTCAACCCATCGGGAAAATCTCTAATATCCCTAGTAACATGTCCCCTAGAGAAGTAGAAAAAGGTATGGCCCCTTATTATTGCGAAAGTCTTATTTCCCTTCAGGAAAACTCAGAACCAACTAAAGTAAATACCTTTAGAGATACTGGAGCATATTGCTCACTTGTCAGAGAAGGAATATTACCCCTTTCAGAGAATACTTCCTTGAATTCCTCAGTTTTATTGGAAGCTTACGGAGGAGCTATATATTCAGTTCCTTTGCATAAAATTTATGTACAGTGCAAATATTACACTGGGTACTTGACTGTAGGTATCTCAAAAGGATTTCCCATGAAAAATGCCATGTTATTACTGGGTAATAACATTACTACTGTTACTTCGTGTCCTGAACCTATAATGATTAATGCTTCTCCAGTGTTGGCCATAACTCGGGCAACATCCCAAGGGTTGTCTGGGGAGAATGTTGACCTATCCTTGGACGACTCCGATCTCGGAATAGCCACGTTGTTTTATGAGACACACCGGCCGGAGTCTCGTAAATCAAGTGAACAGACCCCGATCAAGCCTTCCTATTCCCAGGTTGCAGGATTACCAGATGTCTCTGTTTCCATGCCCGAGGGACTGTCCTTCCGGGAGGAACAACGAAAGGACCCTTCTTTAAAATTCGCTTTTGAGGCAGCCATGGGTAAATCCTCTTTGGGTCATCCAGTCAAGTATGAAGTTAAAAATGATTATTTGGTATGCACTGAGACTGGTAAGGAGATAGAGGGCCGGCAATTATACGACAGGTTAGTGGTTCCAACCAAGTATAGACCTCAGATATTAAATATAGCTCATAATACGTCATTAGGAGGTCACTTAGGAATTACAAAAACCTTGTATAGAATCACAAAAGAATTTTATTGGCCAAAATTAAAGAAAGATGTGAAGAATCATATTAGGTGTTGCCGAGAATGTCAGCAAGTTGGGAAACCTGGACATTCCATTAAACCTGCACCTCTCCAACCCATACCTGCTGATGGAGAACCTTTTGCAGATTTAATTATAGATTGTGTAGGTCCACTACCTAAGTCAAAGTCTGGAAATCAGTATTTATTTACAATTATGGATAAAGTAACCAGATATCCTGAAGCAATCCCTATGCGTAGTATCAATACTAAAGCTATTCTCAAAGCTTTAACAAAATTCATTTCTTGTTTTGGCATTCCTAAAACTATACAAAGTGATCAAGGTACTAACTTCACTGCCAAAGCATTTAGGGAAGTATTAACTAGGTTAGGGATAATTCACAACTTATCCACTGCCTATCACCCTCAGTCCCAAGGCGCCTTGGAAAGATTCCACCAAACATTAAAAACAATGATGAGAAGTTTTTGCATGCACTTTCCGACAGATTGGGATGAATCTCTACCGTTGTTGCTATTCTCAGTACGAGAGACGGTGCAAGAGTCTACAGGGTATAGTCCGTTTGAGCTGATCTTTGGGCACAATGTACGAGGTCCTCTTCGGGTGCTCAAAGAAGGATGGATGGGAGAAGACGTAAGCTCAGCACTCTACAACCCGTCTTCAAGGTTGCAGGTGGCACGTGAGTTAGCCACGGCTAACCTAAAGATAGCTCAAAGTAAGATGAAACAGAGGTATGACAAAAGTGCACAATTCCGCTCCTTCCATCCAGGAGACAAGGTGTTGGTGCAGGAACCTATACCTGGCCACACCTTGAAAGCTAGATTTACGGGACCTATGCAGATAGTAAGTAGATTATCTGATTTAAATTATGTGGTAGCTCCCATTGGTAAGACCTCAAAAACAAAAACTTACCACATTAATCAAATCAAGGCCTTTCATACACCAGATAAAGTCCCAGTAATGACTCTGTCCTCTACCTCTGAGGACGACTCTGACTCTTTGCACTCTATCTCTGAAATTAATACTAAACTTTCCAATTCTGTCCTCCTCAAGGATCCTAGCCCTTTAATGGATGGATTATCTGAAATACAAGCAACCAATTTAACTGAGCTTCTACAGTCATATCCTAATATTTTTTCGGATGTGCCGAAAAAATGTACGTTAGGTTACCATGATGTAGATGTGGGAAAATCTAAACCAATTAAACTCTCCCCCTACAGAGCTAATCCTGAAAAGCAAAGGCTACTTCAGCAGGAAGTAGACTTCTTGTTAGAACATGGTTTAGTGGAGGAGTCATCTAGTCCATGGGCTTCACCGTGCATCCTAGTAAAGAAGGCTGATGGAGGGTTTCGTATGTGCACAGACTACCGTAAAGTGAACGAGGTCACAATTACAGATGCTTACCCTCTTCCTCGTCTGGATGACGTAATTGACTTTGTGGGTAAGGCTACTTTTGTGTCCAAATTAGATCTCCTTAAAGGTTACTATCAGGTACCTTTGACAGATAAGGCGAAGGAAATCTCTGCCTTCGTAATTCCAGGAGGTCATTATCAGTATACAGTTACCCCCTTCGGAATGAAAAATTCCCCCTCTTCATTCCAGAAACTCATCCATCAGGCTATTAAAGGACTTGAAGGCACGGCAGCATACCTAGATGATATTGTTGTGGTGTCTGATACTTGGGATCAACACCTACTTAGACTTAAAGCTCTGTTTGAGACCTTTAAGAATTCCCAATTAACAGTTAATTTATCTAAATCTTCCTTTGGCCAGGCCACTATCACTTTTCTAGGCCATGAAGTAGGTAGTGGTAATGTTGCACCTAAACTTGCTAAAGTTCTTTCGATTAAAGATTATCCAGTTCCTCATGATAGGAAATCTCTTCAACGTTTCCTAGGCATGATAGGATTTTACAGAAGATTCTGTAAGAATTTCTCAGATATTGTAGCCCCTCTTACCTCTCTTACCAGTCATAAAGTTCCCTTTAATTGGACGTCAGATTGTAACACTGCTTTTAATAAAGCAAAAAGATTATTGTGCTCTGGACCCATTCTCCTGTCTCCAGACTTCTCCAAACCTTTTTCATTACAGGTTGATGCTTGTGAGTCTGGGGTTGGGGCGGTACTATTACAAATCGGGAACAAGGAGTTGCAGCCTGTAGCATACTTTTCAGCTAAGTTCCAGCCACATCAGAGAGCTTACTCTACCATTGAAAAAGAAGCCCTCGCGCTGGTAATGGCTTTGGAGCATTTCGATGTTTATGTGGGCCAGACATCGCAGGTGGTCACAGTCTACAGTGATCACAACCCGTTAGTCTATCTCCAAGCCATGAAGAATCACAACACAAGGCTTATGCGTTGGACGCTCAGGCTGCAGCCCTATAACTTCAAAATTCGTTACATTGCCGGCAAAGAAAATGTGTTGGCAGACTCTTTGTCAAGAGTCTAGTTTAATATTTTATTTAGGTTAGGATGTATTTGTGGTAACCCCCCTTTCAAGCTCTTTTTTTTTATCCCCTGATGTGGGGGTTTTTTTTAGTGAGGGGATACGGGCTACCGTCCGCTTGTATCTTGGACCTATGTTGGCCTATCTGACTGCTGTCTCACTCTAAGTTTAGGGTTTGGCTTTTGGTCACTAGGAAAGCTGAGCTCTATCTAAGAGTGGGATGGTGGAGAGGATAGGCGGTCCCATTATTTTGTGCCATGGCGGCACGGTTACCACTGGGAGGTGGCAGCCTAATCCTGAGCCTTCTCGGGGGTGGGGGTGTGGCATGCAAAGAGTACGTAACCTTTATTCGGCGCATGGACACACCCTCATTTACAGGCTATCTCCCCCAACCAGCGAACCAGGTTGCTAAGAGTTGATGATGGGGCCCCATCGTTCAACTAGTGACCAGGTTCTAGCCAATAAGAAGGTGGGATTGACAATCGCAGAGGTTATGTGGATACCGCTCTCCTGTCTGCCCTTGTCATTCCCACTCTAGAGCTGGTTGAAGCACGGTCTGCTATCTTGTGGCTTCTATTTCTGCCTTGCTTACCGTGGAGTGCACTATATTTATCACTGTACATAGTGTACATATTGCTGTTATAATTGGTGAAGGATAATATAAGTCTAAACTTTTTCTACTGTGTTTATTTGCTCCCATTACACCTGGGATAACAGGCCATTTGAAATCCTAGGTTGTAATAACCTCCAACACTGACTCCACCGGAGTTCTGGATGGTGAACTCCTCCAAGACTGACTCCGCCGGAGTTCTGGATGGTGAACACTTCCATGACTGACCCCACCGGAGTTCTGGATGAACACCTCCAAGACTGACTCCACCGGAGTTCTGGATGGTGAACACTTCCATGACTGACTCCACCGGAGTTCTGGATGGTGAACACCTCCAAGACTGACTCCATGGGAGTTCTGGATGGTGAACACCTCCAAGACTGACTCCACCGGAGTTCTGGATGGTGAACACCTCCAAGACTAACTCAACCGGAGTTCTGGATGGTGAACACCTCCATGACTGACTCCACAGGAGTTCTGGATGGTGAACACCTCCAAGACTGACTCCACCGGTGTTCTGGATGGTGAACACCTCCGAGACTGACTCCACCGGAGTTCTGGATGGTGAGCACCTCCGAGATTGCTTGATTAGAGTAGGTTCTCTGATAGTAACATCGTGCACACCCAACGTACACGGTTTTGGGACGTCGTTGAATAGGTGGAGATTTGCCTTATTCAGGGATTTTGTTTCATGTCCTTTGTCCTCTTCCAGATTTATCAGTAGAGAATTTAAATTCTTTAAGGCTGTCGAATTGTTCAGAAGACCTGGTATTCCTATCATTTCATCCGAACTCGCTGGAACCCGTTCTTGGTTCAGATGCGTTATAGTAGAAATTGGAGAAACGATTCCTGAATAGGGTTTAAGTTGGTTAACGTGATACGTCTGTTGTGAGTTCCTCTTCTTCGGCGTCCTTACCAAGTAGTTCACGTCACTTAGGCGCTTCACGATTTCTAAAGGACCTTCAAATTTGGGCTGTAGAGCATGTCCCTGATGAAATCGTTGAACCAGAACTTGATCTTTTGGTTCAAATGAACGAAGTTTAGTTCGACGATCGTATTCCTCCTTCATCTTACTCTGTGCTTGTCATAAGTTTTCGGCGGCCAATTCTCTAGCTAGGCTCAGGCGTTCTTTCATTAAGGTAGGAGAGCTCCTAAAAGTCGGCGTTTCTTCCCCGGTCCAAGCTTCTTTGAGAACCTGTACTGGTCCTCTAATTTGATGCCCATATATTAACTCAAATGGCGAAAACTTCTAGTTGTCTTGTTCGCTTTCTCTTAGGGCAAACAAGAGTAGTGGAATACCTTCATCCCAATCTTTGGAATACTGCACACAATAGGACCTCATCATAATATTCAAAGTTTGTTGGAACCTTTCCACCACGCCTTGTGATTGGGGTCGATAGGCCGTCGCGTAAACCGTCTTGACCCCTAACTGAGCCAAGGCTTCACGGAAAAATTTTGAAGCAAAATTCGACCCTTGATCCGATTGAACTTCTCTTGGAAATCCGAAGTGAGAGAAGAACTTAATCAATGCTCTCACTATTAGGCGAGCATTAATCCTCCTGAGAGGAACTGCTTCCGGGTTCCTAGTGACGGTGTCCATGATAGTGAACAGGAACTGGTTGCCCTGCCGAGTCTTGGGTAGCGGGCCGACACAGTCGATCACCAGACGTGAAAAGGGTTCGCCTCTTACTTGTATAGGGTTCAACGGCGCAGGTGGTGGATTATGTGCAGGTTTGCCTACTAGTTGACACACGGAACAGCTTCTTACATACCGTTCCACTTCTTCCTTCATTTTTGGCCATGTGAAGTGCTTAGCAATTTTTCTAAAAGTCTTCTTTTGTCCCAGATGTCCACCTTGAGGACTGTCATGAGCAAACTTACATGCTAAATTTCTAAACGGGGTAGGCAAGACCACTAGATGATCACTTTTAAGTGATCCTAGTTTCTTTTTCAGTAAGTCCTTCTCCCAATAGTAAGAGCTGTCACTTTCAAGGGCTTCTTCTCCCGACACAGCAAGCTTCCTGATGTCACTTAAGGAAGGGTCTATTTGGAGTTCTCTTACTAGATCCTCCTTCGAGAATAAATCTATTCCGGAAACCACCGACTTGGGAACTGGTATCGGTTCCGGGTGGACTGTTGGCTCGAAACTCGAGCTTTCGTTAAATATGTCTCCTACTCCTACGTCGACGTCGTCCATGACTTCCTCCGATACCAACGGAGAACGCGACTGTTTGGTCATTGCCCGGGTTACTACGCTCAGAGGAAAGAGGGTAGGTTCCGTTCGTCGGGCTTCGATGACGTAATTTTCCTCGGTTGGATTTTCCATAACTATGGGCTCTTTCCATATTCCTTCTTCCGCTAAGTCGTTCCCAATCAATATGTTTACGTCTTTTATGGGGAAGTTAGTTGGAGACACTCCGATTGACGTCTAGCCAGTAAAAATAGGAGTTTCGACATATAACTTGTACAGGGGTACTCGCGTAGTGGAGCCACCATAAGCTTCCAACAGAGCGTCGAAACCCGTATATGATCCGGCGGGGAATGATAACAGTCCTTCTCTTAACAATGTTAAGTAGGACCCCGTATCCCTAAAGGAATTTACTTGCAACAACTGGCTATCGGTAATTCCTACTTTGCTTTTGGAAAAGTAAGGACTCATAGCCCTTGACAAGTTTGACGATGATACCCATATTCTGCTTAGTCAACTAGGAGGATCTGTTCCTTTTCCTTGGGACAGAGCGTCTACTCTTGGCTCGGACTTCCTTGGATGAGTCGTAGAGGATATGATTTGTGTGGGTAATCTATAGGATGGACTTCTTCTCTGGTCCCTATCACGCTTAAAGCATTGTGATTTGAAATGTCCCAGCTTCGAACAGTACGAACATTTAATTTTTCCCCATGACCTATCTGGTCTATAGGATGGGCTCGATTGAATTTGGTGTTTTACTTCTGGTTTACTTGTTACACGGGAGTGAACGGGTTGGGTAGGTCGCTTACCGAAAGGCTTCGCAGGTTCGGATCTCGTTGCTGGTTTGATAACCTGGCTGCTTTCAGATTGTACCAACGTCTGGGAAATCTCAAAGTTGTCTGCCAGCGCGGCAGTCTCTAACAACGTCGTTTGTGGATGGCCAACAAGATACTGGCAAACTCCCTCTGGAAAATTTGCATACATATCTTCTAGTAACATTAATTGTGATAGATCTTTTAAAGTCGTGACCCGAGAAGCTCGACACCAACGTTCAAACGCCACTGCTTTCCCTCGGGCAAAATCTAAATAAGTTTGTCCTGTTTGCCGTTTCATGGAACGAAAAGCTATTTGGTAACTAATAGGGAGCATGCCATATGCTTCTAAAATAGTTCTCTTTACTACGTCGTACTGGACATGAAACTCATATGGTAAAGAGGCGACACAAGACTGCGCCTTTCCATAGAGAGACGTGTGCAGCAATGTGGCCCATTTGTCTTTGGGCCAGCCCATTGAACGTGCCGGATTCTCAAAAATTTCAAAGAATTCATTTAAGTCTGTTTCGTTAAACTTAGGTACCATCAGAGCTGCTTTATGTAAGTCAAACCCGATTACAGTGCTCTTCACGTCTCTTTCTTCCGGAACTCCCTTCTGCTTTGTTTCAAAACGAAACCTTTCACGCCTAAATTCTTCCTCGTTTAGACGTCTTCTAGCTTCGATTTGAGAGTTTTGTAATAGTAACATGCGTTCTATTCTCTCTAGTTGTTCGGACGTGAAATTCCCAAGAGGTAATGACACCGAGGGGAATTCGGGCGTCTTCTCCGGAAGTGTTTTGGTACGAGCACCAGTCCTAAAATTATCCCCGTCATTTGACTGAGGGTTCGTTCCAACCACCGATACATACTCCGGGGAAATGAACGGGGGATTATTATTATTATAATCAAGGGGGAAGCGCTAAACCCGTAGGATTATACAGCGCCCAGGGGAGGGGGGATGTGGAAGGCATTCAGGCTTAATTCGGGGAACTGGAGCACAAATAAAATTCCCTAAATCAAGAGCCCCTCACCAACATCAAGGAACCTTCCATGAGGGGAATGAACGGGGGAGAGCTTTGAGACTGGACCGAGTAGTAAGGCCTTGTAAACCCTGGTTCAACTTCATTATTTAAGGCAGTTCCCGCCCGTGGGATTCCTACTTCCTCGAACTGAGAAATAAATCTATCTTCCGAATCTAATTCTGGCCATGCTTGGGATTTCGGAAATAATCTTTCCTTAATTAGGGACCTAAGAGTCTCTGCGCTATGGTATCTATTATAAGGTATATCTAACTGTCTAGCTATTTGCCAACACGTCTGTAATTTTAAAGTGTCAAGAGTAGCCTCTGTTAATTCATCTAATAATGACTTAATTTCTGGATCCATTTTCTTAATTCTCGCAAGGGAGCTTAATTTTAATGCAAAACAAATATGTACTTCAGGGTAAGTAGCTCCCGGACAGACAACCCATTTGTTACGACTTAATCTTCACCGTAACAATAGGGGCACAAATAACTCCATTTTTTTTTTGTTAGTTTTATTTTATTACCAATCATTTAGTTTCATTGGTATTTGGTTAGTGAATTAAAATAACCACAAGCAATTATAAATGAAATACTATACAGCAAGAAACCCAATCTTACGTTCAAATTCTCATTAACAGAGTGTGATACAATAATTTCAATTAATAATCTACTAATCTCACTATTTAACTCTTTTAGAAAGGTCTAGGGTAACGAAATAGTTATGTTTCATAAGTGACATGAATTACCAGACTTCAGGAAACTAATGGCAAAGGCAAGACAATAGACTTAGTTTAAAGTTTTAGTTTAAGCTAGGAGCTTTGGGTTGAAGACCCGTACCGAGTCAGAGCTAGGAGCTGACTGACTCACTCAACTACTTCATAGTATGACTTCAGCTCGGCCAGAAGGCGACGCGTGGCGTCAATTCTAGAACCACCAATTGGTCACTACAGTAGTGGTTACACATTCGTAATACCTAACCTAATAATAATATAATATAACATTATAATTATAATAATCATGGGGAAAGATATAATATAATACAATATAATACAAAGAGAGTACTGTTGATGATTTATACCGTACCTGATAATAATATATAGTCGAACCTGCTTTATCTAGCTAGTAATAAAGTGGTTCGCGATATATTATTACAGAACTTATTTTAACCAGGCCTTTTATTTTTGTATATAATGGAGTGAAGTAGGGGCGCGTAACACAGAACAACAACAAAAACAACAATATGACAGCACTAGAACAACAATATGACAGCAAAATAACAACAACAATATGACAGCACAATAACAACAATATGACAGCAAAATAACAACAACAATATGACAGCACAATAACAACAATATGACACCACTAGAACAACAATATGACAGCACAATAACAACAACAATATGACAGCAAAATAACAACAACAATATGACAGCACAATAACAACAATATGACACCACTAGAACAACAATATGACAGCACAATAACAACAACAATATGACAGCACAATAACAACAATATGACAGCAAAAGAACAACAACAGCAATATAACAGCACAAGAAGAACAACAACAATATGACAGCACAACAATAATATGACAGCACAACAATAATAATATGACAGCACAACAACAACAATATAACAGGAAAACAACAACAACAATATGACAGAACAACAAGAACAACAATATGACAGCACAACAGCAACAACAATATGACAGCACAACAATAATATGACAGAACAACAACAATATGACAGGACAAACCCAACAATATGACAGCACAAGAACAACAATATGACAGCACAACAACAAAAACAACAACAATATGACAGTACAACAATATGACAGCTCAGCAACAACAGTATGACAGTACATCAATAACAACAATGTGACAGGACAACAACATCATAACAGCTCAATAACAACAATATGAAAGCAAAACAATAAAACAGCTCAACAAAAACAACATGACTGCACAACAACATCAACAACAATATGACAGCAAGATAACTACTACAATATGACAGCTCAACAACAGCAAAAATATGAGAGCACAACAGCAACAACATGACATGACCCAGGTGGCAAATTTTCGGAGAATCGGGTGGTTCACAAAGAAAAGGAATCGGCCTCTCAAAGTAATTTTCAAGGCAGAATCAACCCGAACTATGATCCTGCATGAGAAAGCACGGCTGAAAGGTAAACAGGAGATCATGAGTGTGTACCTCGATCGAGACAGAACACAGGAGGAAAGGAGGATCATGAAAGAGAGAGTGCAAAAGAGAAAGGAGAAATGGGAGGAAATGAAAAGGGAGAGCAGAATAACCCAGGAATAAGTGGAAGGACAAGCACACCCCCCAGAAACACTTGCAGAAGAACTCCAGCCACGACACCCCCAAGGCAACTGAACAATCCAAACCAACCATCACACACCGATCCCTCTGTTCCCACCCCTTGCACAGAAGTTGAACAGAAGTTGAAGGTTTGGTACACAAATGCGGATGGATTAAAGGATAAACATGAGGAATGGCAAGAAAGAATCAATGAGAAGTCCCCAGACATCATAGCAGTTACAGAAACAAAATTCACGGAGACAATAACAGATGCAATCTTCCCACCAGGATACAATATCATGAGGAAAGATAGAAGGGGCAGAGGGGGAGGAGGGGTTGCTCTGCTCGTAAAAAACAGATGGAAATTCGAGAAAATGGGAGGCATAGACGAGACGGGAGAAAGAGACTACATAGTAGGTACACTCCAGTCTGGGGAGCACAAGGTGGTCATTGCAGTGATGTATAATCCACCACAGAACTGCAGATGGCCAAGAGAGGAATATGAAGAGAGCAACAGAGCAATGGTGGACACACTTGCTGAGGTGGCAGGAAGAGCTCACTCCAGCAAAGCAAAGTTACTGGTTATGGGGGATTTCAACCACAGAGAGATTGACTGGGAAAAACTGGAGCCACATGGGGGTCCCGAAACATGGAGAGCCAAGATGTTGGACGTGGTGCTGGAAAACCTCATTCACCAACATGTTAAGGACACTACCAGAGTGAGAAGGGAGGATGAACCAGCAAGATTGGACCTTGTGTTCACCCTGGGCAGCTCAGACATTGAGGACATCACGTATGAGAGTCCCCTGGGAGCTAGCGACCACGTGGTTCTGTGCTTTGAATACATAGTAGAGTTGCAAGTGGAGAGAGTAACAGGAGTTGAATAGGAAAAGTCTGACTATAAAAGAGGGGACTACATAGGGTTGAGGAACTTCCTGAAGGAGGTTCCGTGGGACAGAGAACTGGCAGGAAAGCCAGTAAATGAAATGATGGAATATGTAACAACAAAATGCAAGGAGGCAGTGGAAAGGTTTATTCCCAAGGGCAACAGAAACAATGGGAAGACCAGAACGAGCCCCTGGTTTACCCGACGTTGTAAGGAGGCAAAAACAAAGTGCAATAGAGAATGGAAAAAGTACAGAAGGCAGAGAACACATGAAAGTAGGGAGATCAGTCGCAGAGCCAGGAACGAGTATGCACAGGTAAGGAGGGAGGCCCAGCGACAGTATGAAAATGACATAGCATCTAAAATCAAGACTGGCCCGAAACTGTTGTATAGCCACATCAGGAGGAAGACAACAGTCAAAGACCAGGTGATCGGATTGAGGACAGAAGGTGGAGAACTCACAAGAAATGATCAGGAGGTATGTGAGGAGCTAAACAGGAGATTTAAGGAAGTTTTTACAGTAGAGACAGGAAGGGATGTGGGAAGGCAGTACAGAAGGGAACATGAAGAGGGAATATATCAGCAAGTATTGGATTACATACGAACAACCGAGGAGGAGGTACAGAAGCTGCTAAGTGACCTTGATACCTCAAAGGCGATGTGACAGGATAACATCTCCCCATGGGTCCTTAGAGAAGGAGCAGAGATGTTGTGCCTGCCCCTAACCACAATCTTCAACACGTCCCTTGAAACTGGGCAACTACTTGAGAAATGGAAGACAGCAAATGTAGTCCCCATATTTAAGAAAGGAAACAGAAATGAGGCACTAAACTACAGACCTATGTCTCTGACATGTATTGTGTGCAAAGTCATGGAGAAGATTATCAGGAGGAGAGTGGTGGAACACCTGGAACGGAACAAGATTATAAATGAAAACCAGCATGGGTTCATTGAATGAAAATCCTGTGTCATAAACCTCCTGGAGTTTTAGGACAAGGTAACGGAAGTAAGACACGAGAGAGACGAGTGGGTTGACTGCGTTTTCCAAGACTGCAGGAAGGCCTTTGACACAGTTCCCCCACAAGAGATTAGTGCAGAAGCTGGAGGATCAGGCGCATATAACAGGGAGGGCACTGCAATGGATCAGGGAATACCTGACAGGGAGGCAGCAACGAGTCATGGTAGGTGAAGAAGTATCACAGTGGGCGCCTGTGACGAGCGAGGTCCCACAGGGGTCAGTTCTAGGACCAGTGCTATTTTTGATATATGCGAACGACATGATGGAGGGAATAGACAATGAAGTGTCCCTATTCGCAGATGATGTGAAGTTGATGAGAAGAATTAAATCGGATGAGGATGAGGCAGGACTGCAAAGAGACCTGGACAAGCTGGACATGTGGTCCAGAAACTGGCTTCTCGAATTCAATCCAGCCAAGTGCAAAGTCATGAAGATTGGGGAGGGGCAAAGAAGACCGCAGACAGAGTATAGGCTAGGTGGACAAAGACTACAGACCTCACTCAGGGAGAAAGACCTTGGGGTGACCATAACACCGAGCACGTCACCGGAGGCACACATCAACCAAATAACTGCTGCAGCATACGGGCGCCTGGCAAACCTGAGAATAGCGTTCCGATACCTTAATAAGGAATCGTTCAAGACACTGTACACTGTGTATGTTAGGCCCATTCTGGAGTATGCAGCACCAGTCTGGAACCCACACCTGGTCAAGCACGTCAAGAAGTTAAAGAAAGTACAAAGGTTTGCAACAAGGCTAGTCCCAGAGCACAGGGGAATGTCGTACGAGGAAAGGTTGAGGGAAATCGGACTGACGACACTGGAGGACAGAAGTGTCAGGGGAGACATGATAACGACATACAAGACACTGCGGGGAATAGACAAGGTGGACAGAGATAGGATGTTCCAGAGAGGGGACACAGGGACAAGGGGTCACAACTGGAAGCTGAAGAGTCAGACGAGTCACAGGGACGTTAGAAAGTATTTCTTCAGTCATAGAGTCGTCAGCAAGTGAAGTAGTGGAGGCAGGAACCATACATAGTTTTAAGAAGAGGAATGACAAAGCTCAGGAAGCAGAGAGGGAGAGGAAATAGTAGCGATCAGTGAAGAGGCGGGTCCAGGAGCTGAGTCTCGACCCCTGCAACCACAAATAGTTTGCTACAATTAGGTGAGTACAACAACAATATTGCGGAACAACAACAACAACAATATGACAGCACAGCATCAACAACAGTATGACAGCACAACAAAACAACAACAACAATATGACGGCACAACAACAACAACAACAACAACAGTATGAGAGCACAACAACAAAACAACAACAACAATATGACAGCACAACAACAACAACAATATGACAGCAAAACAACAATATTTCAGCACAATAACAACAATATGACAGCACAATACCAACAATATGACAGGACAACAACAGTATGACAGTACAACAAGAACAACACTATGACAGCACAACAACAAAAACAACAACAATATGACAGCACAACAACAACAAAAATATGACAGATCAACAATAACAACAATAATATGGCAGCACATCAACAACAACAACAATATACCAGCACAACAACAATATGACAGCACAACAATAAAACAGCAAAACAACAACAAACACAACATGACAGCACAACAACAACAACAACAATATGACTGCACAGCAACTACAATATCACAGAAAAACAACAACTACAATATGACTGCACAGCAACTACAATATCACAGAAAAACAACAACTACAATATGACATCTCATCAAGAACAGCAAAAATATGAGAGCAGAACAACAACACTATGTCAGCACAACAACAATATGGCAGCAAAATAACAAAAACAATATGACAGCACAAAAACAATATGATAGCACAACAACAATATGACAGCACAACAACAAAAATTTGACAGCACAACAAAAACAACAATATGACAGCACAACAAAGACAACAATATGACAGAACAACAACAACAATTGACAGCACAACAACAAAAATAATATGACAGCACAACAACAATATGACAGCACAACAAAAATATGACAGCAAAACAACAACAATATGACAGCACAGCAACAACAACAATATGAGAGCACAACAATAATATGACAGCACAACAATATTACTGCACAACAGCAACAACAATATGACAGCAAAACAATATGATAGCAAAACCACAACAATATGACAGCAAAACAACAATATGACAGCAAAACAACAATATGATAGCATAACAACAATGTGACAATAAAACAACAGCAATATAACAACACAATAACAACAATATGACAGCACAACACCAATATGACAGCTCAACAGCAACAACAATATGACAGCACAAAAACAACAATATAACACCAAAACATTATGACAGCAAAACAATATGAGAGCACAACAATAGCAATTTGACAGTACAACAACAATATGACAGCAAAACAACAAAAACAACAATATGAATGGACAATAACGTGACTGCACAACAACAACAACATGACGACACAAAAACAACAACAATATGACAGCACAACAACAATAAAATGACAGCAGAACAATATGACAGAACAACAATATGACAGCACAACAACAATATGAGAGAACAACAAGAACAACTATATGACAGCAAAACACCAATATGACAGTACAACAACAATATGACAGCACAACAGCAACAATTAGACAGCACAACAATAATATGAAAGTAAAACAACAACAACAATATAACATTACAACAACAAAAACAATATGACAGTACAAAAACAACAACAATATGACCGCAAAACAACAACAACATTATGCCAGCCCAAAACAACAAAAATATGACAGCAAAACAACAAAAACAATATGACAATACAACAACAACATGACAGCACAAAAACAATTTGACAGTACAACAATAATATGACAGTAAAACAAAAACAGCAACAACAATATGACAGGACAACAACAAAAACAAAAATATGACAGCACAACAACAAAACAATATGACAGCTCAACAACAATATGTCAGCAAATCAACAACAACAACAATGTGACAACAAAACAACTACAACATAACAGCACAACAACAACAACAACAATCTGAGAGCACAATAACAACTACAATATGAGAGCAAAAGAAGAACAACAACATAACAGCAAAACAACGACAATATGACAGAACAACAACAATAAAACAGCGAAACAACAACAGTACGACATCACAACAACAACAACAATATGACAGCATAAAAACAACAAAAATATAACAGCACAATATCAACAACAATTTGACCGCACAATGACAACAACAATATGACAGCAAAAGAACAACAACAACAATATAATAGCAAAAGAACAACAAAAACAGTATGACAGGACAACAATAATATGACAGCACAACAATATGACAGCGCAACAGCAACAATATAACAGCCAAACAACAACAATATGAGAGTACAATAACAATATGACAGTACAACAACAACAGCATTAGGCCAGCACAACAAAAACAACAATATGACAGGACAACAATAACAATATGACTGCACAATAACAACAACATAACAACACAACAATGTCACAGCACAACAACAACAACAACAACAACAATATGAATGCGCAACAATATGATAGCAAAACAACAACAATATGACAGTACAACATAAACAACAATATGACAGTACAATAAAAACAATATGACATCAAAACAACATGACAGCAAAATAAAAACAAGAATATAACAGCACTACAACATGACACCACAACAACAACAACAATATGACAGCTCAACAAAAACAATAATATGAAAGTAAAACAACAACAATAACAGTACAACACCAACAACAATATGACAGTAAAACAACAACAACAATATGACAGTACAACAACAACAACAATATGACAGTACAACAACAACAACAATATGACAGTACAACAAGAACAATATGCCAGCACAAAAACAAGAAAAACACTATGATAGAACAATAATATGACAGAACAACAACAATTTGACAGCACAATAACAACAATATGACAACACAACAATATGACTGTACAACAACAATAATATGCCAGTACAACAAAAACAGCAACAACAATATGACAGGACAACAAAAATATGACAGCACAACAACAATATGACAGAACAACAACAACAACAATATGACAGCACAACAACAATATGACAGTACAACAACAACCTGACAGCGAAACAACAACAATATGATAGCAAAACAACAACAATATGACAGTAGAACAATATGACAGCAAAACAACAAGAATATGCTAGCACAACAACAAAAATATGACAATAAAACAACAACAACACTATAACAGCACAACAACAACAACAATATGAGCGCACAACAACAACAACAATATGACAGCACAATGACAACATGACAGCAAAACAAAAACAATATAACAGCAAAACAAAAACAACTACATAACAGCACACCGACAACAACAACAAAATGGCACCTCAACAACAACAAAAATATGACAGAACAATAACAACAATAATATGAAAGTACAACAACAACAATGTAACAGTACAGCAAAAATATTAGAGCACAACAAAAATAAAATGACATGACAGCACAACAACAACAATATGACAGCACAACAACAACAAAAACAATATGAAAGTACAAGAAAAACAGCAACAATGTAACAGGACAACAAGAACAATATGACAGCACAAAATCAACAACAATATGACAGTACAACAACAATATGACAGCACAACAACAACAATATGACAGCACAACAACAACAACAACAATATACCAGCACAACAACAACAATATGACAGCACAACAATAAAACAGCACAACAACAAACACAACAAAACAGCACAACAACAATATGACAGCACAACAACAATATTACAGCACAACAACAACAACAATATGACAGCAAAACAACAATATGACAGCACAACAACAATATTACAGCACAACAACAACAACAATATGACAGCAAAACAACAATATGATAGCACAACAACAACAATAATATCACAGAAAAACAACAATATGACAGCAAAACAACAATATGACTATAAAACAACAACATGACACCACAACAACAATATGACAGCACAAAAACAATATGAGAGCACAACAACAATAACAATATCACAGCACAAGAACAACAATATGACAACAAAACAACAATACAATAGCACAACAACAACACAATATCACAGTACAACAACAACAATATGACAGCAAAACATCAACAATATGATACCACAACAACAATATGACACCACAACAATATGACAGCACAACAACAATATGAGAGCACAACAACAATAACAATATGACAGTACAATAACATGACAGCACAACAAAAACAACAATATGACACCACAACAGAATGACAGCTCAACAATATGAGAGCACAACAACAATAACAACATGACTGCACAACAACAACAACAGCAACATGACAACTCAACAACAATATGACAGTAAAACAACAACAACAACAATATGACAGCATAGCAACAATATGACAGAACAACAACAATATGACAGCAAAACAACAACAACAATATGACAGTACAACAACAGCAATATGACAGAACAAGAACAACAATATGACCGCACATTAAGAACAATATGACAGTACAACAACAATATGACAGCAGAACAACAATATGACTGCAAAACAACAACAATATGACGGTACAACAACAACAACATGACAAAACAAGAACAACAATATGACAGCACAACAAGAAAAATATGACAGCACAACAGCAAAAACAATAACATGACTGTACAACAACAATATGACAGCACAATAACAACAATTAGACAGCACAACAACAACAACAACAACAACATGACAGCATAACAACAATAATATGAAAGTACAACAAAAACAACAATAAATATAACAGTACAACAACAACAACAACATGGCAGTACAAAAATAACAACAATATGACACCAAAACAACAACAACAATATTCCAGACAAAAACAACAAAAATATGACAGCAAAACAACAAAAACAATATGACAGTACAACAGCAATATGACAGCACAACAACAACAATTTGACAGTACAACAACAATAACAACAAAATGAAAGTAAAACAAAAACAGCAACAACAATATGACAAGACAAAAACAACAATATTACAGCACCCACAAGAACAACAATATGACAGCACAACATAAACAACAATATGACAGCACAACACCAACAACATAACAGCACAACAACAACAACAACAACAACATGACAGCGCAACAACGACAATATGACAGCACAACAATAAAACAGCACAACAACAAACACAACATGACAGTACAACAACAACAATATGACTTCACAACAACATCAACAACAATAATATGACTGCACAATGACAACAACAATATGACAGCAAAAGAACAACAACAACAACATAACAGCAAAACAACGACAATATGACAGAACAACAACAATAAAACAGCAAAACAACAACAGTACGACAGAACAACAACAACAACAATATGTCAGCAGAGTAACAACAAACTGAGAGCGCAATGACAACAACAAAGTGACAGCAAAAGAACAACAATATAACAGCACAACAAGAATATGACAGGAAAACAACAATATGACAGCACAACAAGAACAATATGAGAGCACAACAACGAAAACAACAATATGACAGGAAAAAAAATAACAATATGATAGCAAAACAACAACAAAATGACAGTACAACTACAACAACAACATGACAGCACAACAAGAGCAATATGACAGTACAACTAAATGAGAGCACAACAACAAAACAAATTGACAGCAAAACAAAAACAAGAATATAACAACACAACATGACACCACAACAACAACAATATGATGGAACAACAATATGAAAGTACAACAACAATGTGACAGCACAACAAGAATAATATGAAAGTAAAACAACAATATAACAGTACAACACCAACAACAATATGACAGTTCAACAACAATATGATAGTACAAACAATAATATGACAGCACTACAACAACAATTTGACAGTGCAACAACAACAATAATATGAAAGTAAAACAAAAACAGCAACAACAATATGACAGCACAACATAAACAACATTATGACAGCACAACACAAACAACATAACAGCACAACAACAACAACAACAACAACAACATAACAGCACAACAACGACAATATGACAGCACAACAATAAAACAGCACAACGACAACAAACACAACATGACAGCACAACAGCAACAATATGACTGCACAATGACAACAACAATATGACAGCAAAAGAACGACAACAACAACAACATAACAGCAAAACAACGACAATATGACAGAACAACAACAATAAAACATCACAATAACAACAAACTGACAGCACAATGAAACAACAATTTGACAGCAAAAGAACAACAACAATATGACAGCACAGCAAGAATAATATGAGAGTACAACAACGAAAACAACAATATGACAGGACAACAATAACAATATAACTGCACAACAACAACAACATGACAACGCAACAATATGAGAGCACAATAATATGATAGCAAAACAACAACAATATGACAGTACAAAAACAACAACAACATGACAGCACAACAAGAACAATATGACAGTACAACAACAACAAAATGACACCACAACAACAACAATATGATAGAAAAACAACAATAATATTAAAGTACAACAACAATATGACAGCACAACAACAAGAATAATATGAAAGTAAAACAACAATATAACAGTACAACACCAACAACAATATGACAGTTCAACAACAATATGACAGAACAACAACAAGAACAATATGCCAGCACAAAAACAAAAATATGACAGCACAACAACAAAAACAATTTGATAGTACCACAACAACAATATGACAGCACAACAACAGCAACAGCAATATGACAGGACAACAACAATATGACAACACAAGAACAACAATATGACAGCACAACAACTAAAAGAACAATATAACAGTACAACAACATTATAACAGCTCAACAACAACAATATGACAGTACATCAATAACAACAACAATGTGACAGGACAACAACATCATAACAGAGCAACAACAATAAAACAGCACAACAACAAAAACAACATGACTGCACAACATCAACAACAATATGACAGCAAAACAACAACTAAAATATGAGAGCTCAACAACAACAGCAAAAATATGAGAGCACAACAACACTATGTCAGCACAACAACATGCCAGCACAACAACAAAAACAATATCAAAGCACAGCAACAAAAACACTATGTCAGCACAACAACAATATGTCAGCACAACAAAAACAATATCACAGCACAACAAGAACACCAATATGACAGCTCAACAATAACAATAACATTAAGACAGAACATCAACAACAATATGAGAGCACAACAAAAACAACAACAATATACCAGCACAACAACAACAATATGACAGCACAACATTAAAACAGCACAACAACAACAAACACAACAAAACAGCACAACAACAACAACAATGTGACTGCACAACAACAACAATATCTCGGCAAAACAACAACAATATGGCAGCACAACAACAATAATATGACAGCACAACAACAATATGACAACACAACAATATGACAGCACAACAACAATATGACAGCACAGCAACAATAACAATATGACAGCACAACAACAATATGACAGCACAACAACCATATTACAGTACAACAACAATATGACAGCAAAACAAAAACGATATGATAGCACAACAACAACATGACAATAAAACAACATGTCACCAAAACAACAATATGAGAGCAAAAAACAATATGAGAGCACAACAACAATAACAGTTTTACAGCACAACAACAACAATATGACAACAAAACAACAATACGATAGCACAACAACAACAACAATATCACAGTACAACAACAACAATATGACACCAAAACAACAATATGATAGCACAACAACAATATGAGAATACAACAAGAACAATATGACACCACAACAATATGACAGCACAACAACAATATGAGAGCACAACAACAATAACAATATGACAGTACAATAACAACAATATGACAGCACAAGAAAAGCAACAATATGACACCATAACAATATGACAGCACAACAATATGAGAGCACAACAACAATAACAACATGACTACACAACAAAAACAACAACATGACAACACAACAATATGACAGTAAAACAATAACAACAATATGACAGCATAACAACAACAACATGACAGAACAAGAACAATATGACAGCATAACAAGAAAAATATGACAGCACAACAACAACAGAAATGTTATGACAGTACAACAAGAATATGACAGCACAACAAGAAGAACAATATGACAGCACAATAACAAAAACAACAATATGACAGTACAACAACAACAACAACAATATGACAGCTCAACAGCAATATGACAGCACATCAACAACAACAACAATGTGACAGCACAACAACAAAAACAACAACAATGTACCAGCACAAAAACAACAATACGACAGCCCAGCAATAAAACAGAACAACAACAACAAACACAACATGACAGCACAACAACAACAATATTACTACACAACAAAAACAATATCAAAGCAAAACAATAACTAAAACATGACATCTCATCAAGAGCAGCAAAAATATGACAGCACAACAACAACAATATGACAGCACAAGAACAACAATATGACAGCACAACAACAAAACAACAACATGACAGTACAACAACAACAACAATGTGACAGCACATCAACAAGAACAACAATGTGACAGCACAACAACAACAATATGACAGCACAACAATAAAACAGCAAAACAACAAACAACATGACAGCACAACAACAACAATATTACTACACAACAAAAACAATATCAAAGCAAAACAATAACTAAAACATGACATCTCATCAAGAGCAGCAAAAATATGAGAGCACAACAACAACACTATGTCAGCACTACAGTAATATGACGGCACATCAACAAGAATATGATAGCACAACAACAATATGACAGCACAACAATATGACAGCACAACAATATGACAGCACAACAACAACAATTAGACAGCACAACAACAACAATATGACAGCACAACAACAATAATATGAAAGTACAACAACAACAACAATAAATATAACAATACAACAACAACAACAACAACATTACAGTACAAAAAACAACAATATGACACCAAAACAACAACAACAATATGCCAGCCAAAACCAACAAAAATATAACAGCAAAACAACAAAAACAATATGACTGTACAACAACAACAATATGACAGCACAACAACAACAATTTGACAGTACAACAACAATAATATGAAAGTAAAACAACAACAGCAACAACACTATGACAGGACAACAACAACAATATGACAGCACCCACAAGGACAACAATATGAAAGCACAACAAAAACAACAATATGACAGCACAACACCAACATAACAGCACAACAACAACAACAACAACAACATAACTGCACAACAGCGACAATATGACAGCAAAACAATAAAACAGCACAACAACAACAAACACAACATGACAGCACAACAACAACAATATGACTTAACAACATCAACAACAGTATGACTGCACAATGACAACAACAATATGACAGCAAAAGAACAACAACAACATAACAGCAAAACAACGACAATATGACAGAACAATAATAAAACAGCACAAGAACAAGAGTACGACAGAACAACAACAACAGTATGACAGCACAATAACAACAAACTGACAGCACAATGACAACAACAATATGACAGCAAAAGAACAACAACAATATAACAGCACAAGAACAACAAAAACAATGTGACAGCACAACAATAATATGACAGGACAACAACAATATGACAGAACAACAAGAACAATATGAGAGCACAACAACAAGAACAACAATATGACAGGACAACAATAACAATATGACTGCACAACAATGATAGGAAAACAACAACAATATGATAGGAAAACAACAACAATATGACAGTACAACAACAACATGACAGCACAAGACAATATGACAGTACAACAACAACAATATGAAAGCACAACAACAAAACAACATGGTAGCAAAACAAAACAAGAATATAACAGCACAACAACAACATGACACCACCACAACAACAATATGATAGAACAACAATAATATGAAAGTACAACAATATGACAGTACAACAACAACAATATGACAGAACAACAAAAACAACAATATGACACCACAGCAATATGAGAGCAAAACAACAATAACATGACTGCACAACAACAACATGACAACACAACAACAATATGACAGTACAACAACAATATGACAGCATAACAATATGACAGCATAACAACAACAATATGACAGAACAATAACAATATGACAGCAAAATAACAATATGACTGTACAACAACAACATGACAGAGCAAGAACAACAATATGACAACACATTAAGAACAATATGACAGTACAACAACAACAATATGACAGCATAACAACAACAATATGACAGAACAATAACAATATGACAGCAAAATAACAACAATATGACTGTACAACAACAACAACATGACAGAGCAAGAACAACAATATGTCCGCACATTAAGAACAATATGACGGTACAACAACAACAATATGACAGCAGAACAACAATATGAGAGAACAACAACTACATGACAGCAAAACAAAAACAACAATATGACAGTACAACAACAGCAACATGACAGAACAAGAACCACAATATGACAGCACAACAAGAAAAATATGACAGCACAACAACAAAAAAATAATATAACAGTACAACAAGAATATGACACCACAACAACAAGAATTTGATAGCACAACAACAACAACCACAACACTATGACAGCACAACAAGAACAACAATATGACAGCGCAACAACAAAAACAGCAACATGACAGTACAACAAAAACAAGAATATGACAGCTCAACAACAATATGACAGCACATCAACAACAACAATATGACAGCACATCAACAACAACAACAATGTGAGAGCACAACAACAACAACAAGAATATACCAGCACAACAACAACAACAAGAATATACCAGCACAACAACAACAATATGACAGCACAACAATAAAACAGCACAACAACAACAAACACAACATGACAGCACAACAACAACAACAATATTACTGCACAACAACAACAATATCAAAGCAAAACAACAACTAAAACATGACATCTCATCAAGAGCAGCAAAAATATGAGAACACAACAACAACACTATGTCAGCACAACAACAATATAGGAGCACAACAAAAACAATATGACAGCACAGCAACAACAATATGACAGCACAACAACAAAAACGACAGCACAACAAAAACAACAATATGACAGCACAAAAAAGACCAATATGACAGCACTACAATAATATGACAACACAACAACAACAATATGATAGCACAACAATAATATGACAGCACAACAATATGACAGCACAACAACAACAGTTACACAGCGCAACAACAACAACAACAACAATATGACAGGACAATAACAATAATATGAAAGTACAACAACAACAATAAATATAACAGTACAACAACAACATGACAGTACAAAAACAACAACAATATGACACCAAAACAACAATATTCCAGCCAAAAACAACAAAAATATGACAGCAAAACAACAAAAACAATATGACAATACAACAACAATATGACAGCACAACAACAACAATCTGACAGTACAACAACAACAATAATATGGAAGTAAAGCAAAAACAGCAACAGCAATATGACCGGACAACAACAACAATACGACAGCACCCACAAGAATAACAGAATGAAAGCACAACAAAAACAACAATATGACAGCACAACAACAACAGCATAACAGCACAACAACGACAATATGACAGCATAACAATAAAACAGCACAACAGCACCAAATACAACATGACAACACAACAACAACAATATGACTTCACAACAACATCAGCAACAGTATGACTGCACAATGACAACAATAATATGACAGCAAAAGAACAACAACAACATAACAGCAAAACAACGACAATATGACAGAACAACAATAAAACAGCACAACAACAACAGTACGACAGAAAAACAACAACAACAATATGACAGCACAATAACAAACTGACAGCACAATGGCAACAACAATATAACACCAAAAGAACAGCAACAATATAACAGCACAAGAACAACAAAATCAATATGACAGCACAACAATAATATGACAGGACAACAACAATATGAGAGCACAACAACAACAACATGACAACGCAACAAAATGATAGGAAAACAACAACAATATGACAGTATAACAACAACAACATGACAGCACAAGAACAATATGACAGTACAACAACAACAATATGAAAGCACAACAACAAAACAACATGGCAGCAAAACACAGCACAACAACAACATGACACCACCACAACAACAATAATATGAAAGTAAAACAATATAACAGTACAACACCAACAACAATATGACAGTTCAACGACAATATGACAGTACTACAACAACAACAATATGACAGAACAACAACAAGAACAATATGCCAGCACAAAAACAAAAATATGACAGCACAACAACAAAAAGAATATGATAGTACAACAACAACAATATGACAGCACAACAACAGCAACAGCAATATGACAGCACAACAACAACAATATGACAACACAAGAACAACAATATGACAGCACAACAACAAAAAGAACAATATAACAGTACAACAACATTATGACAGCTCAACAACAACAATATGACAGTACATCAACAAAAACAACAATGTGACAGGACAACATCATAACAGAGCAACAACAATACGACAGCACAACAATAAAACAGCACGACAACAAAAAGAACATGACAGCACAACAACAACAACAATATGACTGCACAAAATCAACAACAATATGACAGCAAAACAACAACTAAAATATGACAGGTCAACAACAGCAAAAATATGAGAGCACAACAACAACACTATGTCAGCACAACAACAATATGACAGCACAACAACTGTATTAGAGCACAACAACAAAGCAACAATATAACACAAAATAACAACAACAATATGACAGCGGAACATCAAGAGTATGACAGCACAGCAACAACAACAACAATATGACAGCACAAGAACAACAATATGACAGCACAATAACAACAACAATATGACAGCACAATAACAACATCACAGCACAAGAACAACAACAGCAATATAACTGCACAAGAAAAACAACATGACAGCACAAGAATAATATGACAGTACAACAACAATATGACAGCACAACAACAACAATATGACAGCACAACAACAACAGTATGACAGTAAAAACAAGAACAACAATATGACAGCACAACAGCAACAACAATATGACAACACAACAATAATATGACAGTACAACAACAATATGACAGCACAACAGCAATATGACAGCAAAATAACAACAATATGACAGTACAACAGCAGCAATAATATGACAGTACAACAACAATATGACAGCACAGGAACAACAATATGACAGCACAACAAAAACAACAACAATATGGCAGCTCAACAACAACAGTATGACAGTACATCAACAACAAAGTGACAGGGCAACAACAACATCGTAACAGCTCAACAACAACAATATTACAGCACAACAATAAAACAGATCAACAAAAACAACATGACTAAACATAAACAACAATATGACAGCAAAACAACAACTACAATAGGACAGCTCAACAACAGCAAAAATATGAGAGCACAACAGTAACAACACTATGTCAGCACAACAGCAATATGGCAGAACAACAACAAAAACAATATCGCAGCACAACAACAACACCAACATGACAGCTCAACAATAGCAAGAACAATAAGACAGAACAACAACAACAGCAATATGGCAGCACAGCATGAACAACAGCATGAGATCACAAAAAAACAATATGACAGCACAACAATAGTATGAGAGCACAACAACAAAACAACAACAGTATGACAACACAAAGATAACAACAATATTACAGTAGAACAACAGTATGACAGCACAACAACAATATGACACAATAACAACAATATGACAGCACAACAACAATATGACAGCACAACAACAATATGACACAATAACAACAATATGACAGCACAATAACATCAATATAACAGCGCAAGAACAACAACAACAACATGACAGCACAACAACATCGCAGCACAACAACAATATGACAGTACAATAACAATAATATGACAGTACAACAAAAACGGCAGCAACAATATGACAGGACAACAATAATATGACAGCACAAGAACAACAATATGACAGCACAACAACAAAACAACAACATGACAGTACAACAACAACAACAACAATGTGACAGCACAACAACAACAATATTACTACACAACAAAAACAATATCAAAGCAAAACAACAACTACATCATGACATCTCATCAAGAGCAGTAAAAATATGAGAGAACAACAACAACACTATGTCAGCACAACAATATGGGAGCACAACAAAAAAAAATATGAGAGCACAACAAAAATGACGGCACAACAAAAACAATATGACAGCACTACAATAATATGACAGCACAACAACAACAGTATGAGAGCACAACAACAATATGACAGCACAACAACAAAACTTGACAGAACAACAACAATTTGACAGCACAGCAACAACAGCAACGTGACAGTACAACAACAATATGACAGCACAACAACAATATGACAGCACAACAATATGACAGCACAACATTACAGCACAACAACAACAATATGACAGCAAAACAATATAGAAAAACAATAACAATAACAGTACAACAATAACAATATGACAGCAAAACAACAACAATGTGATAGCACAAAAACAATATAACAATAAAACAACAATATAACAGCACAACAACAATATGACAGCACATAACCAATATGACAGCACAACAGCAACAGCAATATTACAGTACAACAACAATATGACCGCACACCAACAATATGAGAGCACAACAACGATAGCAGTATGACAGTACGACAACAATATGACTGCACTACAACAAAAACATGACAACACAACAACAATATGACAGCACAACAACAATATGACAGCAGAACAACATTATGACCGAACAACATGACAGCAAAACAACAGTATGACAGTACAACAACAACAACTTGACAAAACAACAAGAACAACAATATGAGAGCACAAAAATATGACAGCACAACAACAATATGACAGTACAACAATATGACAGCACAACAACAACAACAATATGGCAGCACAAGATTAATATGAAAGTACAGCAACAACAACAACAACATAACAGTACAACAATATGACAGTACAATAACAACAACAATATGACAGCACAACAAAACAACATGACAGCAAAACAAAAACAAGAATATAACAGCACAACAACATGACACCACAACAACGACAACAATATGATAGAACAACAACAACAATAATATGAAAGTACAACACCAACAACATGACAGTACAACAACAACAACAATATGACAGTACAACAACAACAATATGATAGAACAAAAAGAACAATATGCCGGCACAAAAACAATAATATTACAGTAAAACAAAAACAGGACAACATTAATATGACAGCACAAGAACAACAATATGACAGCACAACAACAAAGACCACAATAAAACAGTACAACAGCAATATAACAGCTCAACAAAACAATATGACAGTACATCAACAGCAACAACAATGTGACAGGACATCATCATAACAGCGCAACAACAAAAACATGACAGCACAACAACAACTGTATGACTGCACAACAACAACAACAATATGACAGCAAAACAACTACAATATGACAGCTCAACAACAACAGCAAAAATATGAGAGCACAACAACAATACGGCAGCACAACAACAAAAACAATATCACAGCACAACAACAACACTGTCAGCAAAACAACAGTATGGCAGCAAAACAAAAACAATATCACAGCACAACAAAAAACAATATCACAGCACAACAAAAACACCAATATGACAGCTCAACAATAACAACAACAATAAGACATAACAACGACAACAACAATATGACAGCACAACAACAAAACAATATGACAGCACAACAACAACAGCATTTAGAGCACAACAAAGCAACAATATAACACAAAAATAACAATATAACAGCGGAACAACAAAAGTATGACAGCACAAGAACAGCAATATGGCAGCACAATAACAATAAGACAGCACAATAACAACAATATGACAGCAAAACAATAATATGACAGCAGAACAACAGTATGACAGGAAAACAACAATATGACAGAAAAAAACAATATGACAGCACAACAGCAACAACAATATGACAGCACAACAATAATATGACAGTACAACAATATGACAGTACAACAACAACAACAGCAATAATATGACTACAACAAAAAGAGCAACAGCAATATGACAGGGCAACCACAATATGACAGCACAACAAGAACAACAACAATAATATGACAGCACAACAACAACAGTATGAGAGCACAACAACAAAACAATATGACAACACAAAAATAACAATATGACAGCACAACAATATGAGAGCTCATCAACAACAACAACATGACAGCAAAACTAAAACAATATGACAGCCCAGCAACAATAATTTGACAGCAAAACAAGAATATAACAGCACAACAAGAACAATATGACAGCACAACAATATGACAGCAAAACAACAACAATATGACAGCACAAAAAAACTGACAGCACAACAACGTGAGAGCACAACAATATTACAGCACAACAATAAGAACAATATTATGAGAGTACAACTATAACAACGACAATATGACAGCGCAACAACAATATGACACCACAACACTATGACTGCACAACAACATGAACAACAATATGACAGCACAACAACAATATGATAGCTCATCAACAATATGACAGCACAACAACAACAATTTGGCAGCACAACAACGGCAACAATATGACAGCTCAACAACACAATGACAGCACAACATCAACAACAATATGACAGCACAACAACAACAATGTGACAACACAACAATATGGGAGCACAACAATATGACAGCGCAACAGCAACAATATGGCAGCACAAAAACAAAAACAGCAACACTGACTGCACAAACACAATAACAATATAACAGCACAACAGCAACAATATGGCAGCACAATAACAACAACACTGACTGTACAACAACAATAATAAGACAGCACGATAAAAATATGACAGCATAACAAGAATAACAACAATATAACAGCACAACAATGTTACAAAAAACGCAATTTCTAATAAGCATAGAGATCTCCAGTGAATACTAGAAAGGACTGCCCTTCTAGCATCCAGCCTGTTACTGGGTTTTAATAACAAGTAGTCAGCATCCTTGTCCAATTATCCATTAGAATTCAACAATATTGAATTGCGCTTCAGGATTACAACTGGTAGCCTACTAACTAAATAAATTAAAATTTATTTAGTTTACTAATAAGGATGTCTAGGAGTATGTTATCAAAGTAAATTAAATTAATATAAACAGAATAATAATCATCACTTCTCTCGTGTACAGTAGTATTGTGCTGAAGGCACATATCACATTTATATGTCTTAAGTACCGTCTGGTACATTAACATTTAATAATACAAATATATACAAATAAGTTTGGGTGTATGTGTGTAAGTGCTCTAAGTAGTTAGCTATGTCTCCAGACTCAACTAGACTTAAACCAGTGACTGACAAAGTCCTCACTTAAACTAACTTCGTGACCAACCTGACAATCAGAACAGCTTGCTTGAACAAAAAACCGAATGATAAGTTGAACAGCAATATAACAAGCAACAGTGACACAGAATCAGGAACAAGGAGATAATATAACGACACTAAGTAGGGACCATCTGCAGATCCTCCATAAAAGTCACAAAACTCCCATACTACTGAATCTAAGTCCAGCATTAGAAAATCCCCGACTGTGACAGTACACAGATACCAGTACAAGCTAGGTAAGACGCTACAGCTCAGGACCTGAGTGTCTCAGAGTGTAAATGTGACACACAACCTCAGTACAACGTCGAAAATCACTAAGTCTAGGCAATGTTCTGTGAACAGAGTTCCACAGAACCAACAAAAAGAAAGCGACAGAGACGATCTTCCAACAATGGCCAGCAAGGGAGAGCTAGGCATGTCTTGTCAGGAAAACGTCCAACCACCAAAAGAGTGAGTAGCCCACTGACTACTCCAGGCGAGGTGTGATCACCCCCCCCCCCGGTCACGTGATAGCTCCGTGGACTACGGGTGCCCAGCAACATCGAGAAGCCGGCAGGGAAACGAGCAACGAGCGATAATTACAGTAGTTAGACAATCAAGACTTGAACTATGAGCACTGAATAATAATATATAAATGTTAAATCCTACCAAATAATATAACTAAGTCAAATAATAATGCAAAGCAATATATTTACGATATAGCTATTATCGCAAATACAAGCAATATAAAATTATATGAAAAGGTAACATACATTATATACATTGTGACACATTCAGGGGTCGCAATAAACAACAAAAATGTGACAGCACAACAATAACAATATGACAGTACAACCACAGCAACAATATAACAGCACAACAATATGACGGCACAACAACATTATGACAGCACAACAATATGACAGCACATCAGCAAAAAATGTGACAGCACAACAAAAATATGACAGCACAACAAAAATATGATAGCAGAAAAAAACAACAATATGATAGCACAACATCAGCAACAACAATATGACTGCAAAACAGCAACAATAATATGACAGCACAACAATAAGACAGCACAACAACATGATAGAACTACAACAATATTACAGCACAATATTACAGCACAACAACAATATGACAGCACAACCACAATATGACAGCACAACAACATCAGCAACAATATGACAGCACAGCAACAAAAATATGACAACAGAACAACAACAATATGACGGCACAACAATATGACTGCTCAACAAAAATATAACAGCACATCAGCAACAACAATATGACGGCACAACAATATGACTGCTCAACAAAAATATAACAGCACATCATCAACAACAATATGACAGCTCAACAACTGCAACAACAACATGACAGCACTACAACAATATGACAGGACAACAAGAATATTACAGAACAACAACACCATCAACAATATGATAGCAAAACCAGAACAACAACAATATAACAGCACAACAACATGAGAGCTCAACAATAATATGACTGCACAACAAGAACAACAATATGGCAACACAACAACAATACGACAGCACAACAACAACAATACAGCAGCACAACAACAACAACAGCAATATAACAGCACAACAACAACAATATGACAATAAATAACAAAAAAGGCACAATACCGTGACTGGAACGATACAGAAATAACCCGCACATAAAAGAGAGGAGCTTACGACGACGTTTCGGTCCGACTTGCACCAATATGACTGCACAACAATAACAAAATGACAGCACCACAACTACAATATGACAGCAAAACAACAGCAATATAACAGCACAACAATATGATAGCACAATAAAACAACAGTATGACAGTACAACAACAATATGACAGAACAGCAATAAGACAGCACAAAAACAACACTGACAGAACAACAAAAACAACAATATGACAGCACAACAACAATATGGCATTACAACAATAACAACAACAACATTGACTGCAAAACAATATGACAGCAAAACAACAAAAACAATATGGCAGCACAATAATAACAACAGCATGACAGCACAACAACAATTTGACAGCACAACAAGAACAGTATCACAGCACAACAGCAACAACAATATGACAGCACAACAAGAACAACATTGTGACAGCATAACAACACTATGACAGCACAACAACAAAATGACAGCACAACAACAATATGACTGCACAACAACAATATGACAGCAAAACAAGAATAATATGACATAATATGACAGAACAAAAATATGACAGCGCAAGAACAATAAGACAGCACAACAGCAACAACAATATGACAGCACAACAACAATATTACAGCACAACAACAATATGACAGCAAAAGCACAATATGACAGCACAACAACAACAATATGACAGCAAACCAATATGACAGCACAACAACATGGCAGCACAACAATATGACAACACAAAAAGAACATTATGACAGCACAACAACAATAATATGACAGCACAACAAAAAATGTGACAGTGCAACAAAAATATGACAGCACAACAAAAATGTGACAGCACAACTTAAACAACAACAATATGACAGCACAAAATATGACAGTGCAACAACAATATGACAGCACAATATGACAGCACAACAACAATATTACAGCACAACAACAGCAACAATAATATGACTGCACAACCACAACAACATTATGACAGCACAAGAAAAATATGACAGCACAACAATATAACAGCACAACAACAATATGACAGCACAACAGCAACAACAACATGACAGCACAACAACAATATGACAGCACAACCACAACAACAATATGACAGCACAACAATATGACAGCAAAACATTTTGACAGCACAACATTATGACAGCACAAAAACAACAACAATATGACAGCACATCAGCAAAAAATGTGACAGCTCAACAAAAATATGACAGCAAAAAAAAATATGATAGCAGAACAAAAACAACAATATGATAGCACAACTGCAGCAACAACAATATGACAGCACAACAACAACATTAATATGACAGCAAAACAACAATATGTCGGTTCTCTGAACCATTCATCTACAAACAATAAGACTGCACAACGACAACATGAGAGCACAAACAAAATATGACAGCACAACATCAGCAACAATATGACAGCACAGCAACAAAAATATGACAGCACAATAACAACAATAAGACAGCAAAACAATATGGCAGCTCAACAAAAATATAACAGCACATCATCAACAACAATATGACAGCTCAACAACTGCAACAACAACATGACAGCACAACAACAATATGACAGGACAACCAGAATATTACAGAACAACAACACCAACATCAATAATATGATAACAAAACCACAACAACAACAATATAACAGCACAACAACATGACAGCTCAACAACAATAAAACAGCATAACAAGAACAACAATATGGCAACACGACAACAATACCACAGCATAACAACAACAACAATACAGCAGCACAACAACAACAACAGCAATATAACAGCACAACAACAACAATATGACAATAAATAACAAAAAAGGCACAATACCGTGACTGGAACGATACAGAAATAACCCGCACATAAAAGAGAGGAGCTTACGACGACGTTTCGGTCCGACTTGCACCAATATGACTACACAACAGAACAATATGACAGCACCACAACTACAATATGACAGCAAAACAACAGCAATATAAGGGCAAAACAACAGCATGCCAGTACAACAACAACAACAACAATATGACAGCACAACAATAAGCCAGCAAAACAAGACAGTACATTATGATAGCACAATAAGAAAATCAATATGACAGCACAATAACAACAATATGACAGCACAACAATATGACAATACAAAAACAACACTTACAGAACAACAAAAACAACAATATGACAACACAACAATATGACAGCTCATCAACAACAACAATATGACAGCATAACAACAATATGACAGCACAACAATAACAACAACAACATTGACTGCACAACAATATGACAGCAAAAAAACAAAAACAATATGGCAGCAAAACAATAATAACAGCATGAGAGCACAACAACAATTTGACAGCACAACAAGAACAATATGACAGCACAACAGCAACAACAATATGACAGCACAACAACAATATGACATCTCATCAACAGCAACAATATGGCAGCACAACAACAATATGACAGCACAAAAAGAACAATATGACATAATATGACAGAACAAAAATATGACAGCGCAGGAACAACAACAATATGCCAGCACAACAAAAACAATATAACAGCACAACAAAAACAATATAACAGCACAACAAAAATATGACAGCACAACAACAACAACAACATTACAGCACAACAATATGACAGCACTACAACAATATGACAGCACAACAACAATATGACAGCACAACAAGAACATTATGAGAGCACAACATTATGACAGCACAATAACAACAACAAAATGACAGCACATCAGCAAAAAATGTGACAGCACAACAAAAATATGATAGCAGAACAAAAACAACAATATGACAGCACAACAGCAACAATAATATGACAGCACAACAACAATATGACAGCACAACAACAACTACAATATGACAGCACAACAACAATATGACAGCACAACAACAATATGACAGCACAACAACAATATGACAGCACAACAACAACTACAATATGACAGCACAACAACAATATGACAGCACAACAACATTATGACAGCACAACATTATGACAGCACAACAACAACAACAATATGACAGCACAGCAACAAAAAGATGACAGCACAACAACAATACGACAGCACAACAACAACAATACAGCAGCACAACAGCAACAACAGCAATATAACAGCACAACAACAACAATATGACAATAACAAAAAACTCACAATACAGTGACTGGAACGATACAGAAATAACCCGCACATAGAAGAGAGGAGCTTACGACGACGTTTCGTTCCGACTTGGACCAATATGACTGCACAACAAGAGCAATATGACAGCACCACAACTACAATATGGCAGCAAAACAACAGCAATATGCCAGCACAACAACAACATGACAGCACAATTACAACAATGTTATAGCACAATAAAAACAACAATATGACAGCACAACAACAACAATATGACAGCACTACAATATGAGAGCAAATAACAAAAAAGGCACAATACCGTGACTGGAACGATACATGAATAACCCGCACATAAAAGAGAGAAGCTTACGACGACGTTTCGGTCCGACTTGGACCATTTACAAAGTCACATTAACCAGAAGTCTAGAAGGACGGCTATATATAGCCGTCCTGCTTATATATAGCCGTCCTGCTCCACTTCTGGTTAATGTGACTTTGTAAATGGTCCAAGTCGGACAGAAACGTCTTCGTAAGCTTCTCTCTTTTATGTGCGGGTTATTTGTGTAATATGACAGCAAAATAAAAAACACTGACAGAACAACAAAAACAACAATATGACAGCACAACAATATGACATCTCATCAACAACAACAATATGACAGAACAACAACAATACGGCAGCACAACAATAACAACAACAACAACATTGACTGCACAACAATATGACAGCAAAACAACAAAAACAATATGGCAGCACAACAATAACAACAACATGACAGCACAACAACAATTTGACAGCACAACAAGAACAATATGACAGCACAACAGCAACAACAACATGACAGCACAACAGCAGCAACAATATGACAGCACAACAAGAACAACAATATGACAGCACAACAACAACACTATGACAACACAACAACAAAATGACAAAACAACAAGAACAATATGACATAATATGACAGAACAAAAATATGACAGCGCATGAACAACAACAATATGACAGCACAACAAAAACAATATAACAGCACAACAAAACTATAACAGCTCAACAACAATAAGACAGCACAACAGCAACAACAACAACAACAACAACAACAACAACAACAACAACAACAACATTAGAGCACAACAACAACAATATGACAGCAAAACCACAATAATATGACAGCACAACAAAAACAATATGACAGCACAACAATATGACAGCACAACAACAATATGACAGCACAACAACAATATGACAGCACAACAACAATATGACAGCACAACAAGAATATTATGACAGCACAACAACAATAATATTACAGCACAACAAAAAATGTGAGTGTACAACAAAAATATGACAGCATAACAACAGCAACAACAACATGACAGAACAACAATATGACAGCACAACAATATTACAGCACAACAACAGCAACAACAATATGACAGCACAACCACAACAACAATATGACAGCACAATAAAAATATGACAGCACAACAATATGACAGCACAACAACAATATGACAGCACAACAACAATATGACAGCACAACAAGAATATTATGACAGCACAACAACAATAATATTACAGCACAACAAAAAATGTGAGTGTACAACAAAAATATGACAGCATAACAACAGCAACAACAACATGACAGAACAACAATATGACAGCACAACAATATTACAGCACAACAACAGCAACAACAATATGACAGCACAACCACAACAACAATATGACAGCACAATAAAAATATGACAGCACAACAATATGACAGCACAACAACAATATGACAACTCATCAACAACAACATGACATCACAACAATATGACAGCACAATAAAAATATGACAGCACAACAATATGACAGCACAACAACAATATGACAACTCATCAACAACAACATGACATCACAACAATATGACAGCGCAAAAATATGAGCTCACAACAACAATATGACAGCACACCAATATGACAGCACAACAACAATATGACTGCACAACAATAACAATATGACAGCACAACAACAATATGACAGTACGACAACAATATGGCAGCACAACAATAACAACAGTGAGTGCACAACAACAACATGACAGCAAAACTAAAACAATATGGCAGCATAACAATAACAGCAACAAAAAAATGACAGCACAGCAACAAAAAAATGACAGCACAGCAACAACAATTTGACAGCATGTTATGCAGGGTTCTGCATGACATTGTAATATACATATAGTGGAGAAGTGTGCCATAATATTATGAATGTTATAATTGTAAATAATAATTTTATAATTCATAATGTGCTTTTGGGGGCACTGTAAAATACTCTAACTGTAATTATAAAGAAATCCTTCTAGGTAGTTATTTTCCAAGTGTGTTTGGGTATGCGGGGTGAGCGTGGCTGGGGCAGTCACGTGGAGTCAGCATGGTGTGGAGGCTGGTGTCGGAGATGCTGTGTGTTTAAGCTAAGTTTGTAGTTGTGTACTCCTTTTGTTTAACCAACTCAAGCCATAGGCTCTTCTAATGGCTTACCTGTATGTTCACCTAGGCTCTGACATGGTCAGGGTGTTGTGGGATGAGTGAGGAAATAAGAAATGGGGTTTGTAGTGACGGCCTTGCGCTGACTAGGCCTAGTGGTTATGGTGGCTGGACCTCCAGCCAGCTGTTTCTTGTGTACCCTCATTTGGGCGTTTAGGATTAAGGTGTGTCTAGAGTGTGCATATAATGTTATGTTGAATAAATAGATATATTTTCTAACTGGGATTTTTGCCTAACCCTCTGTTAACCAACCCATTGAAGTAACACATACTGGTTTAGCGCTTTCTGTTTTGACTGGGATAGCCCTGGGTGGCCTGTTTATGCTTGAAATGTGTGTAACTTTTACCTTTGCCCTTAGACAAGGCTCAAGGGAGAAGATGCACTCGCTCAGCGTGAACGAAAATTTTGTCGAAAAATTCACAAATTGAGTTAATCTTATAGAAAAATAGCTTATCTCTCTGGCAACACAATGGTACCAGAATCATTGTTCTACGACATTCCTACAAGGAATTATGGTCATTTAAAACACCTAGGGTGACGTCACCACCCGCGGCAGGTGTGCTCACCTGTCGTCATTTTTTTTTCCGTTTTTTTTTCGTGTATTTATTGTATTATTCTATCTAAGATAATAATTGACGATTTGGCATCATAATACAGTGGGTGGGATTTATCAGTAGACTTCCAGCCAACCAGGAACCTCCCGACACCATTTTGTTGACATCATGGAAAATTCCAGTCTCGGGGTGGCCGGGGAATATGGCTAAATATAACGCTATTATAGCTTCTACGGCTTATTTATCTATCACAATTGATCTAATATGACATAATAAACAATATAAATAACAAAGAAATATGGTAAATACTCCAGAATGAATAATAAATGGCATAGTCTCAGAGCGCTCAATCGGGAATAATAGATTCCCATTCTCAGATAGGGGGCTTCCATTCTCTTTCTTTCACCTCCAGGGTCCTTGTATTAAAGAAAACGAACATGAGTAACTATGATATACACTCGTAATGCAGTATAAGACTGAGAAAAATGTTATTTTCTCGAAAAAAAAAAAAATCGGTGGTCCGGCTGTTTCGCGGATTATCTCGGAAGTAAGTTATTCACATATATATGACTGTAAATTCGTTAATAATAGCAGGAATGTAATGAAACTCACAGAGAACTTAAAGGAAAGATTGTTTTACAAGCTTATGGTTAGCTTTTTGAGATATCATAATTTGTTTTTGATTTTTGTGAGGGCAAAAATTCAGATATTTGGCTGAATGTCAAAACCATACAAACTTTATTTTTTTTAAGAATGAAGAAAGGATAAATTACAGTAAAGCTAACCATTAGAAATACAGTTTAGCATTGTTTTATGCGTAGATAATGCCAAAACAGCTTTTCCAAGTCCCATGTCGAAATTACAGTTCAATATGTATGATTATTAGTAAATAATTTTTTTCTCAGTTGTTTTTTGAGCTATCTTATTGAAACTTGGTCACATTAAAATGGAAAGGGGCTTCTTTACGTACAAAAAAATGAAAGAAATCGAACGAAAAATAAAAAAGTTCATGTGTTGAGTGCATCTTCTCCCTCAAGCCCCCAGGTATCCCACATTTATGCATAACATGGGGGCCTGTCCGGGAGCCTTGTCTAAGGGCAAAGGTAAAAGTTACAAACATCTCAAGCATAAACAGGCCACCCAGGGCACAAGAACAATATGACAGCACAACAATACGACAGCAAAACAACAACAATATGACAGCACAACAAAAATTTCACAGCACAACAAAAATTTGACAGTACAACGACATGAGAGCACAACAATAATATGACAGCACAACAACATGACAGCACAACAACATGACAGCACAACAACATGACAACACAACAGCAACATTATGACAGCACAACAAGAACAATAATATGACAGCACAATAACAATGACAGTATGACAGTGCAAGAACAGTATGACAGTGCAACAACAGTATGACAGCACAACAATGACAACAATATGACAGCACAACACTGACAGCACAACATGAACAAGATGACAGCAAAACAACAATATGATAGCTCATCAACAACAATATGACAGCACAACAACAATATGGCAGCACAACAACAACATGACAGCAAAACAACATGACAGCACAACACTATGACAGCACAACATCAACAACAACAATATGACAGCACAACAACAACTGTGGCAGCTCAACAATATGGCAGCACGACAATATGACAGCACAACAACAATATGGCAGCACAAAAACAAAAACAACAACACTGCCTGCACAAACACAATAATAACATAACACAACAAGAGCAACAATATGGCAGCACAATAACAACAACAATGTACAACAACAATAAGAACAATACAACAGCGCAATAACAATATGACAACATAAAAAGAACAACAGTATGACATCACAACAACAACAATATGACAGCCCAACAACAATATGACAGCGAAAGAACAACATTATGACAGCAAAACTAAAACAACAACAATAAAACAGCACAACAATATTACAAAAAGCGCGATTTCTAGTAAGCATATATATCTCCAGTGAATACTAGAGAGGACTGCCCTTCTAGCATCCAGCCGTTCACTGGGTTTTTATAACAAGTAGTCAGTATCCTGGTTCAATTATCCATTAGAATTCAATAAGACTGAATAGTGCTTCAGGATTACAACTGGTAGGCTACTAAATAAATAAATTAAAATATAATTAATTTATTAATAAGGATGTCTAGGAGTATGTTATCAAAGTAAATTAAATTAATATAAACAGAATAATAATCATCACTTCTCTCGTGTACAGTGGTATTGTGCTGAAGGCACGTATCACATTTATATGTCTTAAGTTCCGTCTGGTACATTAACATTTAATATTACAAATTTTTTTTATTATTTTTTTTTATTATCACACCGGCCGATTCCCACCAAGGCAGGGTGGCCCGAAAAAGAAAAACTTTCACCATCATTCACTCCATCACTGTCTTGCCAGAAGGGTGCTTTACACTACAGTTTTTAAACTGCAACATTAACACCCCTCCTTCAGAGTGCAGGCACTGTACTTCCCATCTCCAGAACTCAAGTCCGGCCTGCCGGTTTCCCTGAATCCCTTCATAAATGTTACTTTGCTCACACTCCAACAGCACGTCAAGTATTAAAAACCATTTGTCTCCATTCACTCCTATCAAACACGCTCACGCATGCCTGCTGGAAGTCCAAGCCCCTCGCACACAAAACCTCCTTTACCCCCTCCCTCCAACCCTTCCTAGGCCGACCCCTACCCCGCCTTCCTTCCACTACAGACTGATACACTCTTGAAGTCATTCTGTTTCGCTCCATTCTCTCTACATGTCCGAACCACCTCAACAACCCTTCCTCAGCCCTCTGGACAACAGTTTTGGTAATCCCGCACCTCCTCCTAACTTCCAAACTACGAATTCTCTGCATTATATTCACACCACACATTGCCCTCAGACATGACATCTCCACTGCCTCCAGCCTTCTCCTCGCTGCAACATTCATCACCCACGCTTCACACCCATATAAGAGCGTTGGTAAAACTATACTCTCATACATTCCCCTCTTTGCCTCCAAGGACAAAGTTCTTTGTCTCCACAGACTCCTAAGTGCACCACTCACTCTTTTTCCCTCATCAATTCTATGATTCACCTCATCTTTCATAGACCCATCCGCTGACACGTCCACTCCCAAATATCTGAATACGTTCACCTCCTCCATACTCTCTCCCTCCAATCTGATATTCAATCTTTCATCACCTAATCTTTTTGTTATCCTCATAACCTTACTCTTTCCTGTATTCACCTTTAATTTTCTTCTTTTGCACACCCTACCAAATTCATCCACCAATCTCTGCAACTTCTCTTCAGAATCTCCCAAGAGCACAGTGTCATCAGCAAAGAGCAGCTGTGACAACTCCCACTTTGTGTGTGATTCTTTATCTTTTAACTCCACGCCTCTTGCCAAGACCCTCGCATTTACTTCTCTTACAACCCCATCTATAAATATATTAAACAACCACGGTGACATCACACATCCTTGTCTAAGGCCTACTTTTACTGGGAAAAAATTTCCCTCTTTCCTACATACTCTAACTTGAGCCTCACTATCCTCGTAAAAACTCTTCACTGCTTTCAGTAACCTACCTCCTACACCATACACTTGCAACATCTGCCACATTGCCCCCCTATCCACCCTGTCATACGCCTTTTCCAAATCCATAAATGCCACAAAGACCTCTTTAGCCTTATCTAAATACTGTTCACTTATATGTTTCACTGTAAACACCTGGTCCACACACCCCCTACCTTTCCTAAAGGTATGTGTGAAAGTGCTCTAAGTAGTTCGCTATGTATGGTATGGCAACACCGCATGCCCAAACAAAAACAGTGGCACACAGCTCTTATTGTAGCGCTCTTAAGTGATATCCAAATTAATCCAGGACCTCAAACTATTGTGCAGAGGCAAAACAGACAGATAAATGACAGCGATAATGACGGTCTGGTAGCTAGGAATGATAACCTTAACTCCATATGTAATGCATACATAGGTCAATGTGAGACAATGCAGCCATTATTATCTCAAACACTAACAAACAGGTGCATGCACTGTACTAAAGTACGCATGAAAACAGAAAAGGCACCTTATGTAAAATGTGTAAGGGGTGGGTGCATGATGGATGTATGTACAATTATAGCAACAGTGCCAGAATTCATTTTGTGTGTAACAAATGCACTTTGGCACAGTTACCCTTTAGCAGTGATGACATTGATTTACCTAGTTTTAATACAAATGACCAATTGCCATATATTGATGATTATGATTGTTTTATGAAAACAGGCCTTCACTTTATTCATGTCAATGCAAGATCACTTCTTCCTAAATTGGCAGAGATTAGGATTCTAGCTAACAAAATTAGGGCGGCAGTTATAACCATCTCTGAATCTTGGTTGGATGATACGGTGACTGACGACGAGGTCAGAATAGATGGTTACAATATAAAACACTTAGATAGGAACAGAAAGGGTGGTGGAGTATGTGCCTACATTAGAAATGACTTAGCTTACAACCCAAGGCCTGATTTAAATAACAATAAACTGGAGATTCTATGGTTTGAAGTGCTGCTTCCCAAGACCAAACCCATCTTAGTAGGAACTAGTTACCGCCATCCTACCTAGGACCAGTTCTTAGAAGACTTTTCCAGAGTCTTGTCCGGAGTTGAAAACAATTGCGAGACAATAATACTGGGCGACTTCAATATCTGTTTTCAACAGCAAAATAATGGGCCATGTAAAAGATATAAGCAAATTCTAGGTTTAAATAGTTACACTCAACTAATTAATACACCAACCCGGATCACACAGTTCTCAGCCACCCTAATTGACCACATACTTTGTAACCGCTCTGAGAACATTAATCAGTCAGGCGTCATTACCACATGTCTTAATGATCATTTCATCATTTACTGCACCAGGAAAATCACTAGGGATAGGATAGGCCTACACAGGACAATAAAAATGAGGTCAACTAGAAACTACAATAAAGAAACACTGGTAAATAGGCTACACAATTGTGACTGGACAGAGATAACAAGTTGCACGGACGTAAACGATGCCTGGGAAAAATTCAAAACAATGTTCACTACCAATCTTGATAATATTGCACCAGTTAAAGAGGTCAGGATTAAACGAAGAACTGAACTCTGGATGACTACTGAGATATTAGATAATATGAAATTCAGAGACCAGCTGCTAATAAGATTTAAAGCAAACAGACAGGATATTGCAGCACTAAATGAATTCCAAAGGGTGAGGAACAGAGTACAGAGACTTATAAAAGGAGCAAAGGCAAAGCACTATTGCTCAAAAATTGAAGAGTATAAGCATAACCCCAGAAAGCTCTGGCAACAACTAAAACAGTTGGGGTATAGCCATAAGCCAGTAGATAGGTCTAACATAGTACTCACTATCGATAATGAGGTATGCCACGAAACATCTAAGGTGGCAAATTGCTTTAATTCCTACTACACATCTGTTGCATCAACACTAGTAAGTAAACTACCAGCTGCATCAAATACCTTTAACACAGACTCTGATAAGTTTCAAACATACTATACCAATAAAGGGGTAACCCCAAACAGTTGTCAACTAGTAAGTGTATCTCATGACTTCATTCAAAAAGAACTAAGCAGGTTAAACCCAACTAAGAGCACAGGCCCTGATAACATCCCGTCTAAGTTCCTAAAAGATGGTGCTTCTGAACTGTCAATCCCTATTGCTCACATAATGAATCTATCAATCACCACTAATACCGTACCGGAGGGGTTCAAGGAGGCCAGAGTTACTCCTGTCTTCAAGAAAAATAGTAGGTCTGATGTAAGCAACTATAGGCCTGTTAGTATACTCAGTATAATATCTAAAATTCTGGAGAGGGCGGTTTATTCTCAAGTAGTTAAGTACCTTAATGACAACAGCATTCTCCATAGCTATCAATCGGGCTTTAGAAGATCCTACTCAACCGACACCTCCCTTATTAATCTGATGGATTACCTGAGAACTGAAATGTCAAAGGGGAACCTCATAGGTATGGTAACCTTAGACCTGCAAAAGGCCTTCGATACTGTCAACCACAATATATTATGTAAGAAACTTCAAGCTATCGGTATAGGTTCTGTAGACTGGTTTAAGTCCTACCTTAGCAACAGGAGACAAATAGTCATAATCAACAAAACGTTATCAGAACCCCTGCCGATAACATGTGGAGTTCCCCAAGGGAGTATACTGGGTCCCTTATTATTCTTATGTTATGTCAATGATATGCCTATCAGTGTCAAGTGCAAACTCCTACTGTATGCAGATGACAGTGCTCTGTTAGTGACAGGTAAAGACCCACAAGATATTGCTAATGTTTTAACACTGGAACTGGAGTCCTGCAGCAAATGGTTAGTAGACAACAAACTATCATTACACCTAGGGAAAACTGAAGCCATTCTCTTTGGCACGAAACATAAACTGAGAAGGGTAAATAATTTTAATGTTCAGTGTAATGGGGAGCCCATCACTTTGGTTTCATCAGTAAAATATCTGGGAATCCCCTTTGACCCATGCATGTCAGGAGAATTGAAAGGTAACAGTGTAGTAAAGAAAGCGAATGCCAGACTGAAGTTCCTGTATAGACAAGCACAGTGTCTACCTACTGAGGCTCGCAGGACCCTATGTCTAGCCCTTATACAATGCCATATGGATTACGCTTGCTCTTCATGGTACTCTGCCTTGACAAAAAAACTGAAAGATAGACTGCAAATCACCCAGAACAAAATCGTAAGATTCATCCTGGGGCTGGGACCAAGAGAACATGTAGGCCAGGATGAATTACAGCAGTTGGATATGCTGAATGTTGAAGACAGAGTAAAACAACTGAAGCTAAATCATGTTTATAAAATTGCTCACAAACAGTGTCCAGAATATCTTGCTGTCAATTTTGTCAAGGTTGGGAACCAAAGCAATCATAGTAATAGGGGGAGAGAGCACAACTTTGTAGTACCCACAGTCATTGGCCAGGCGTCAAACACCTTTTATTGTACAGCAATAAAGGAATGGAACAGACTGCCCGCACATGTCAAAGCCAGTCATAGCATGAACCAGTTCAAGAAGAGTGCCAAAAGGTGTCTGATGAATGTAGCTACAGAAAGGGAGGGGAATGATTTTCTATTTTTTAGCTAACATACGTGTAAATTTTACCTTATTCCTAGTAATGATCCTCGTATTGTAGATAGTCTTAATGACCCTCGTGTAGTAGATAGTCTTTTTAGTATGATAATAAGATGTTATCTTCATTGTAGAATAATAAGAAAATATTATAACCTTTATATTATAATAATAAGGTAAAAGGACCCCAATGGAAATAAGTCACTCTGTCTGACTTTTTTGGGTTATCCCAGGTTCTCTACACATATGCTGCTATGTATGATAATTCTATGTAACTGTATTTGTGTATACCTGAATAAACTTACTTACTTACTTAATTACTTACTTCCAGACTCAACTAGACTTAAACCAATGACTGACGAAGTCCTCACATAAACTAACTTCTTGACCAACCTGACAATCAGAACAGCTTGCTTGAGCAAAAAAACAACTGATAAGTCGAACAGCAATTTAACAAACAACAGTGACACAGAATAAGGAACAAGGAGATAATATAACGACACTAAGTAGGGACCTGGAGTTTACCTGGAGAGAGTTCCAGGGGTCAACGCCCTCGCGGCCCGGTCTGTGACCAGGCCTCCTGGTGGATCAGAGCCTAATCAACCAGGCTGTTGCTGCTGGCTGCACGCAAACCAACGTACGAGCCACAGCCCGGCTGATCAGGAACTGACTTTAGGTGCTTGTCCAGTGCCAGCTTGAAGACTGCCAGGGGTCTGTTGGTAATCCCCCTTATGTGTGCTGGGAGGCAGTTGAACAGTCTCGGGCCCCTGACACTTATTGTATGGTCTCTTAACGTGCTAGTGACACCCCTGCTTTTCATTGGGGGGATGGTGCATCGTCTGCCAAGTCTTTTGCTTTCGTAGTGAGTGATTTTCGTGTGCAAGTTCGGTACTAGTCCCTCTAGGATTTTCCAGGTGTATATAATCATGTATCTCTCCCTCCTGCGTTCCAGGGAATACAGGTTTAGGAACCTCAAGCGCTCCCAATAATTGAGGTGTTTTATCTCCGTTATGCGCGCCGTGAAAGTTCTCTGTACATTTTCTAGGTCGGCAATTTCACCTGCCTTGAAAGGTGCTGTTAGTGTGCAGCAATATTCCAGCCTAGATAGAACAAGTGACCTGAAGAGTGTCATCATGGGCTTGGCCTCCCTAGTTTTGAAGGTTCTCATTATCCATCCTGTCATTTTTCTAGCAGATGCGATTGATACAATGTTATGGTCCTTGAAGGTGAGATCCTCCGACATGATCACTCCCAGGTCTTTGACGTTGGTGTTTCGCTCTATTTTGTGGCCAGAATTTGTTTTGTACTCTGATGAAGATTTAATTTCCTCATGTTTACCATATCTGAGTAATTGAAATTTCTCATCGTTGAACTTCATATTGTTTTCTGCAGCCCACTGAAAGATTTGGTTGATGTCCGCCTGGAGCTTTGCAGTGTCTGCAATGGAAGACACTGTCATGCAGATTCGGGTGTCATCTGCAAAGGAAGACACGGTGCTGTGGCTGACATCCTTGTCTATGTCGGATATGAGGATGAGGAACAAGATGGGAGCGAGTACTGTGCCTTGTGGAACAGAGCTTTTCATCGTAGCTGCCTCGGACTTTACTCTGTTGACGACTACTCTCTGTGTTCTGTTAGTGAGGAAATTATAGATCCATCGACCGACTTTTCCTGTTATTCCTTTAGCACGTATTTTGTGCGCTATTACGCCATGGTCACACTTGTCGAAGGCTTTTGCAAAGTCTGTATATATTACATCTGCATTCTTTTTGTCTTCTAGTGCATTTAGGACCTTGTCGTAGTGATCCAATAGTTGAGACAGACAGGAGCGACCTGTTATAAACCCATGTTGCCCTGGGTTGTCTAACTGATGGGTTTCTAGATGGGTGGTGATCTTGCTTCTTAGGACCCTTTCAAAGATTTTTATGATATGGGATGTTAGTGGTATTTGTCTGTAGTTCTTTGCTGTTGCTTTACTACCCCCTTTGTGGAGTGGGGCTATGTCTGTTGTTTTTAGTAACTGTGGGACGACCCCCGTGTCCATGCTCCCTCTCCATAGGATGGAAAAGGCTCGTGATAGGGGCTTCTTGCAGTTCTTGATGAACACAGAGTTCCATGAGTCTGGCCCTGGGGCAGAGTGCATGGGCATGTCATTTATCGCCTGTTCGAAGTCATTTGGCGTCAGGATAACATCGGATAGGCTTGTGTTAATCAAATTTTGTGGCTCTCTCATAAAAAATTCATTTTGATCTTCGACTCTCAGTCTGGTTAGCGGCTTGCTAAAAACTGAGTCATATTGGGACTTGAGTAGCTCACTCATTTCCTTGCTGTCATCTGTGTAGGACCCATCTTGTTTAAGTAGGGGCCCAATACTGGACGTTGTTCTCGATTTTGATTTGGCATAGGAGAAGAAATACTTTGGGTTTCTTTCGATTTCATTTATGGCTTTTAGTTCTTCCCGCGATTCCTGACTCCTAAAGGATTCTTTTAGCTTAAGTTCGATGCTTGCTATTTCTCTGACCAGTGTCTCCCTACGCATTTCAGATATATTGACCTCTTTTAGCCGCTCTGTTATTCTTTTCCGTCGCCTGTAAAGGGAGCGCCTGTCTCTTTCTATTTTACATCTACTCCTCCTTTTTCTTAGAGGAATAAGCCTTGTGCATACATCGAGTGCCACCGAGTTAATCTGTTCTAGGCATAAGTTGGGGTCTGTGTTGCTTAGTATATCTTCCCAGCTTATATCGGTTAGGACTTGGTTTACTTGGTCCCACTTTATGTTTTTGTTATTGAAGTTGAATTTGGTGAATGCTCCCTCGTGACTAATCTCATTATGTCGGTCTGGGGCTCCGCGGATACATGACTGAACCTCAATTATGTTGTGATCTGAGTATATTGTTTTTGCAAATCCTTCATAAAAGTCACAAAACTCCCATACTACTGAATTTAAGTTCAGCATTCGAAAATCCCCAACTGTGACAGTACACAGATACCAGTACAAGTTAGGTCAGAAGCTACAGCTCATGACCTGCGTTTCTCAGTGTCAATGTGACACAACCTCAGTACAACGTCGAAAATCGCTAAGTCTATGACAATGTTCTGTGAACAGAGTTCCACAGATCCAACAACAAGAAAGTGACAGAGACGATCTTCCAACAAGGGCCAGCAAGGGAGAGCTAGGCCCGTCTTGTCTGGAAAACGTCCAACCACCAAGAGAGTGAGTAGCCCACTGACTACTCCAGGCGAGGTGTGATCACCCCCCCCGGTCACGTGATAGCTCTGTGGACTACGGGTGCCCAGCATCATCGAGAAGCCGGCAGGGAAACGAGCAACAAGCGATAATTACAGTAGTTAGACAATCAAGACTTGAACTATGAGCACTGAATAATAATATATAAATGTTACATCCTACCTAATAATATAACTAAGTCAAATAATAATGCAAAGCAATATATTTACGATTTAGCTATTATCGCAAATATAAGCAATATAAAATTATATGAAAAGGTAATATGCATTATATACATTGTGACACATTCAGTGGTCGCAATAAACAACAACAAAAATGTGTCATTGCTCGCATCGCTCTCTGGCCGCGTGGTGTCACATTTGCCAATGTGGAAGTAGGTCGTTCCCAAGGGTTAGGCAAGCGAAGAATTCCCAAGTATTAAGATCCCAAGAAGTTGCAGTGTCTGACAGGATTGCCTAACCCTTGGGCACAACCTACTTCCACATTGGCAAATGTGACACAACCTATGACTGCTGTACCTCTCCTACCTACGGTTTATAAGCTCCTTCTCCGCTCATATGCCGTATTCTACTCAAGATTGATGGACTGACCACATCAACTCAAGGTTGAGGGACTGATTACCTCATTCTCCTCCTATTCTACAAGCTTCTCCTGTGTATGGACTGATGAAGCCACAGTTTGGCGAAACGTTTCCTTAATAAAGGTACCCAAGAGTTGCACATGTGTCTAATTTATCAACGTGTCGGTTCTGTGAACCATTCATCTACAAGTTATATGTGAGTGGGTCTATGAGGTTAAAAGGAGGAGTGGCTGTGGCTGTGAAGGAAAACAGTCCCTTACGTATAATAAAGTGGGAGGAGGGGGGTGGAGGGTGGTGAGGGTGGATGGTGAGTTTTTTTTTTTTTTTTTTTATTTAAAACTTCATGTACAAATATTAATAGGTACATATATAAAAAAAAATGAACAAGGACAACATCAGTAAAACAATATATAAACACAAAACAATCCAGGCAACATCTGACAGTCTACTATATACAAGTTTTTAAAACATATCACAATTTAAGAAGGAATAAAGGTATAATAACAAAGGCCACAAAATGGCTATAAATAAAACTCCTAAAATTACAACCTCAACACAATAATGCACCAAGCTTAATGACAATCACCCGTAATACAACTCGCAACAAATTACACCAGACCTACAATATGCCTTATTAAGAAACCTGTGCTGCAACACAGGTGACCCATCATCCCTCCCCCCCCCACTCACACACACACATTGAAAACTAACCCCATCACCAACCTGAATAATCATGACATTAATTATCCTCAATTTAGGATTATTATGACACATGTCACTTGAGGAAACATTATTTACAACCATGAATGGTACAGGACTACCAAAATTACAATACCTTAAATAAGAATAATAATAATAGGTAATTACGTCAAAACTGATGCTGGACCACGTTACAAAAAAAGGCAAAAATAACTCAGTGCTTCAAGGAAATAGTGAAAGGAAAACCCTCTCAATAAAATTCAAATTCAATTGCAATACCAGTGCAAGTGGAACATAATACGCTACCAAAGAAATATACATGTTATATAATTTATAGGTTATACATTAATACATGTTATATATTTAATCTGCTACTTACACCTTCCCCATCAAGGGAACTAAGCAAAACTTATCTTGCACAACCTCTCATCTGGTCACACACTAGTACCTCCAATCACACCCAACCACATCACTGCATTCCCAAGGAGGTGAGCCCGTTGAAATCCCCTGAACCCCCCCCCCTTTTACCAACCTACTCACCCCGGCAGTTAAAGCCCCTTATAACGCCAATAAATTCCCTATTGTTAGTCCTCTATAACCCTCAGAAAAATACTCTTCCCACCTTTTCCCAAAATTGTCTCTATTGCGACACAAAGTTCGATAAAACGTCGCCGCCAAAGTCCTTCTCAGCACATCCCCACCCACCTTTCCCCTCATACCCCATGAAACATATATGTAGTCCACGATGACATATGCTAAACCTCTTACCACACACTCATCCACACCACTCATATCAAGACTCAACGCTCGCAATACCGACACACCTTGACCCCCCACCCTCACCACTACCTTACTCATCCATACCCTGATGCACTCCAAACCTTCACAAAAATAGACGACATGATACGCAGTCTCTTCCCCACTGCATCTGCCACACCCCCCACCCTCAATAACCCTCCTATCTCGGAGCATCGCTCCCGTTGGCAAAATCCCATGCAGGAAACGGTACATAACCTCACACGCCCTAGGTCGTATCTTTAATTTACTAAATCTTCGCCATATTACATCCCATGCATACATGGGGTAGATCCCTTCAACCGGCGCCACTACATGTCTCTCTAACAATTTACACAAAGTTCCCACCTTTACTTTTCCTGGTTCCCTGGCTAACATTAAGGCACGTAACACTGTTTCACATTCCTTCATTTCCGCCCCTCCATACCATTTCCTCAGGTGAGCATGTACCTTATCTAGCTGACCCTCCCTCCATCCACCTGCACTTATCACTTCCCTCTTAATAAACACACATTTCATGCGCTTTCTCAAGTCCAACAAACCCAACCCTCCCCTACATACCGGCAATGTCACTACCTCCCTTCGCAACCAGTTGCACCCTGAACCCCACAAAAATTTGAACACCATTCTAAGAATACTCGTGATCGCCGTTCCTGTTAACGGCATCACAGCCGAAACAAACCAGACTTTACTATATAGCAATACATTGATGACAATTGCACGTTGCCTAAGGGTTGAATGGTGAGGTCGCAGCATTCCCAACTGTCGCTGCACCTGGTCCACCATCCTATTCGAATTGCTAACCCTTGCAGCACTCAGGTCAGCCTCATACATGACACTGCAGATTTTCAGACTCCCGGTCCTCCGCTGCACAACATCACATCCCCAATCTAATCTCTCTGTCCACTCTCCCAGCCCCATGATCATTGACTTTTCCAGATTTACCTTTATCCCAGTAGCTCTCCCAAAAGTGTGTACAACTTCCCCCAAAAGTCCTAACCGTGTCTCCTCACCAAACCAGGCCACGGCTTCAGCTCACCATCCCTCCCCCCCGTCCTTAGACGATCCTCCACCATCCTATAAAAGGGATCCTGAACACATGCAAACAATATTTGTGATAAAGGACATCCCTGCCGAAGACCCTGCTCCATGTTGACTCCCCCCCCCCCACACACCCATTGATTTGCACCCTTACCTTCGCGTTTGAGTACAACGTATCCACCCACCCCACTATTTCTTCGCCAAACCCCTGTCATAGGAGAATATCCCTCAAAGCCTTTCTTTCCACCCTATCATAAGCCCCTTGCCAATCCAACGCCACCAACGCCCCTCTTCCCCTTTCCATGTCCTCCAGGAACCCCTTGATAATCCCGTGGCCCTCGCTCATTGACCTACCAGGTAAACCAAACTGAGACTCACACACGACCCTCCCCACAACACATTTAAGCCGATTCCCAAGAATTTTCGCAAATAATTTATAATCAGCACAAAGCAACGAAATGGCTCGGTAATCCCGAAGGGTACTCTGCTGTTTACCCTTTGGGACCAACACCACCACTGCCGTTGCCTGAGATTCTCCCATCTTACCTCCGTCTTTCATGGCATTCATTAACCTTACTAGGAAACCCCTAAGCAGACCCCAGTGCTGTACATAAAATTTGCTTGGTAAACCATCGATCCCGGGTGCCTTACCCTTCCTCATGTCCATAAGGGCTCTCCATATTTCCCCCTCCTCAATGACCCCACCCAGTGCCTCCCGATCACTCCTCCCCAGTTTGCACGGCACATACTCACATACCTTCCCAAGAACCTCGCCATCCACCCCACTACTTTTCCCGTATTCCTCAAACCATCTATCTGCATATGCACTCATCCCCTTGGTGTCCCTTAATACCTGACCCTCTCTAAAACCCCCCACAGAAGATATGACTTGCAAACCCGGTATTGTAGTCGTTCGCTGTCGTACCTTCTGTCCTCGCAGCACACAAGCTGATGGCTTGTCGCCCCAGAGTACTTCGTCCAACCCTGCCTGTACCCATACAGCTGCAAAACGTTCTTCTTGCAAATCCCGTATTCTGTCCTTCAACATGTGTTTATCCTCCACCGGGTACACCCCGGCCACCGCCCCCCCCCCCTCGTAACAATCCGGTAATCTAGATTCTAAGTAATTTGACAAACCATACCGCAATTGATTAATGCGTTTGCCCTCCCTCACATAAAATTGACGTATTCATAACTTAGCCACACTATCCCACCATCCTACCACATCTTCCTCAGTCCTTCTGTTGGCACAGAGCTGTTCCCAAAATATTGCAAACGCTTCCACTCCCTCCCTATCCCCCAAAACCATCGTGTTCAGTTTCCAATAACTTCCCTGCCTACGAGCCAAAGCATCCCATCCCACCTCCACTAATACCACCCTATGATCGGAAGACACCATCTCAATAGTTTTAAAAGACTCTACCAAAACCCTCTGAGATAAATATAACCTGTCCAAACGAGCCGCATATCCCCTTCTTATAAACGTATGTTCCACCTCCCACAGACCTCCCCCGAAAGCATCACATAACTGAAGATCTCTAAGCAGGCTCCCCAAGACTGAGGAAAAATATCCCGCTCCTCTGGGTTCCACGTCTGTCCTCTTAATTACACAATTCCAATCCCCCCCCCCCACAATCGCCACAGACGGTAACCTGCGTAGGTAGTACACGAGTTCCTCCCGTACAAAATCCATCTTCACTTTCACGTCACTTTCTGCTGGGGCATACACACACACAAACGCCACTCTCTCTCCCATCCACCATCCTTCCACACGTAATACTCTCCCCTCTCCCCCCCCCTCTTTCCTATGCAATACAAACGGGCTCGCCTCCCTGATCAACACACCCACTCCTCCTTTTAAATGCTCAGATGGCAACACATAAGTCTGATACCCAGGCACCACTAATTCACGACCAAGCTTAAAATTGTGCTCCTGCACAAAAGCTACGTCAACCTTGTACCTATTCAAAAACATCCTGAAGCACTTCCGTTTAACACCATCACACAGACCATTAATATTTATTGTTACACACCTGAGGCCAGTTTAAGGTTTCCTTCCCCACCTCATGTCAAGATTCTTCCCTTTCAGACCGTTCCCCTGGACTGTGCCTTTGCCACAGACTCCCCCCTCCTTCCCAACCATCCCCCCCCTTCTGTTGTGGCCTTCTCGCAGAGTCACTCTGGGTACCATAACCCCATGTCTTTTTCCCCGGCCTTTGTGCCGGCGTCAGAACATCGTCCGAATCTGACGCTGCTGCCCTTTTCCTTGTAGCTCCCTCAGTTTCCATATCTGAGTCCTGGGAGCCAGCACAATGGACTTCCACCTCTACCACCCTTAATCCGCCTCCATGCCCTTCCATGGTACTCGCACTGTCCACCACAGGTGCCACCTGATCCTCCCCTTCCCCACACACACCTTCTGCCCTGATCCCAGGGTCATGTTCGCTGTAACTCTCCACCTCCGTAGACTGTAACATAGGCTGTATCACCGTCTCCAACTCCTCCTCAATAGCCTTCACTACTGCGCCCTCCTGTACCTCCTCACTTGACAACTGTACTGTTGATGGGCCAGGTGATTCATGGATCACCACTTCTTCCGATTCCACAGGAGGAGCCACCACCTCTTCACTCCACATGCGACCACACCCTCCTCCTTGCACCCGTTCTTCTTTAGGCATCGGGTGCTCATGCACAGGTGCTCCGCCCCTTGCCGGCCCAGGAGCCACTGTTGATGGGCCAGGTGATTCATGGATCACCACTTCTTCCGATTCCACAGGAGGAGCCACTACCTCTTCACTCCACATGCGACCACGCCCTCCTCCTTGCCCCCGTTCTTCCTTAGGCATCGGGTGCTCATGCGCAGGTGCTCCGCCCCTTGCCGGCCCAGGAGCCATACTCCACTTGCCACAGTCTGCCGCCATATGGTCAAATTCGCCACACAGTCGGCACGTACGTCTCTGCCCCGCATACACTACCATTACCTGGGTTCTAAACTCTTCGAGATATACATACAAGGGTATAGGATGCCTTAGCGTCATCTTGAGATTAAAAGAACCCTCAGGAAATCCTGTGTAAGCACCTTTTACCCATTTGCCAGGTTGGGCCAGATGTACAGTTCCATAACGTTCGAATACATTTCGAATATCTACCTCATCAGCCTCAAAAGGCACGTTGCGGAGCTTAACCCACGAATAATGTCGTGATACATCTGTCAACTTGACCCTCACTGCCGGTGTTACGTTAATGCTGACATCTTGGTAACGATCAACCAAAGCCTCGTATACTTGAGCAGTTAGCACTTTCATGAAAATTCTATATACACCGTTCAGTGCCACTCCATATAAATCCTCGTCTCTGATGCTGTATGTCTCTCTTATAATTTTGGGCAATAACACATCGACTGACGTAGGCGTTAAAGCCCCACTAATAAGTTCAATGCCCACAGTATTCACTCTCCTGCGTACACCTGGCACCATGTTGTTGACTGAGTAGCTCGTCTGGGAAACAGTAGAGGGGTGCAAAGCACGACCGCACTCTACCTCATCCAGGCAGCGAATTATGGTGAGTTGGATGAAACGAGAGTATGTTTTATAGGGGTTTACATGCCAGGGGAGAGCACAGTCAGAATAAAAGAGGATTTTGTAAGAGACATTTTGCTGAATCATTTACAAGGTTTACCTTTAGTCATTATATTTTTTTTTATATTTTATTTAAAACTCAGGTACAAAATATATGGGTACATAATCAATATGTAACAAGATACAAGCAGTAAAACGATAATCTTCAGTGACTACACAAATACCAAAGAAGCACTTATATTATGACATCAGACTGGCTGTTGCACTCCAATCAAACACTACTTTTATGTACTGTACTTCACATGAAAAGATGGTCTTATAATAAAAAACGATAGTCCTACCTAGTAATGCTTACACTCCCCCCCCCTTGAAAAACTACCACTTTCTCCTTAGTATACTCATTGACATCTCTTATACATTTATAAGAGCTTTAAGGACTTCATTGACAACATGTATAAAACACAATCCAGCCATCTAAAAGGCTGACTATAATACAAGGAATATCTGAACATGATGGCACACATCCACTAATGAAACCAATCCACACCCTAACCCTCATATACCCCATGATAACAATCAATATCGTGCACGGTGGTGGGTTTAACTAATAACCACATTCAGTTATTGAATTTAAAAATACATTAGAATACAATAAAAAAAAAAAATTTTATATTTTATTTAAAACATCATAAATACAAGGCTGCTTAAAAATTAAATAGCATCACCATATTTATTTATTTATTTATTTATTTATTTATTTATTTATTATAAATTTGTGCACACATACAGAGGTACAAAAAAATACAGATAAGAGCAGTATGCCAAAGCCACTTATACTATGCATAGCATTACGGGCTGGCTTAAAATTAACTTAAGATTAATTAAGCAATGATGAAGTCAGTGATAAAACATTAATGTAAACAGATTACTATAAAGCACAAGTGAGTATTACAAAGACAGGTCATATGAAGGATTCTGTTAGGTAGTGTATTTAAAAAATAATAAAGTTAGATTGGGTTTTAGGTTTAACATTTATGTGATATAATTGTGAGAAACATTTAAGATATACAATTTATAAGGTTCAGTTATTCAGTATTTATTTGGTTTTGGGTGAGTAAGTGATCTTTGAGTAGAGACTTGAATTTATAAACAGGAAGTGTTTCTTTTATATTTACAGGTAATGAATTCCAGATTTTAGGGCCTTTTATGTGCATTGAGTTTTTGCATAGTGTGAGATGAACACGAGGAACATCAAAGAGTGATCTGTGCCTTGTGTTATGGTCATGTGTTCTGTTGAGGTTGGCAAGGAGATGTTTGAGGGGAGGGTTAATATCAGAGTTAAGTGTTCTATGTATGTAATAGGTGCAGTAATAAGTATGGATGTTTTGTATGGTGAGTAGGTTTAGTGTATTGAATATTGGTGGAGTGTGCTGCCTGTAGTGAGAATTTGTTATCATTCTAACTGCAGCCTTTTGTTGGGTAATTAGTGGTCTGAGATGGTTAACTGTTGTTGAGCCCCATGCACAAATTCCATAGGTGAGATAGGGGTAAATAAGAGAGTGATATAGGGCCAGGAGGGCTGACTGTGGAACATAGTACCGTATCTTCGATAGTATGCCTACAGTCTTGGAAATTTTCTTAGAAATTTGTTGTATATGTGTATGAAATTTGAGTCTATTATCAAGGTGGATTCCTAAGAATTTTCCCTCTGTTAGCTTTGTGATAGGTGATCCGTTTATCATTATGTTAAGAGGGACATCTGTAGCTCTGTTACCAAACTGAATGAAGTAGGTTTTGTCAATGTTTAGTGTAAGTTTGTTAGTCCTCATCCAGGTAGATATTTTCTGTAATTCGGTATTTACAGTATTGGCTAGTGTGACTGGGCTCGGGTGAGAGAAGACGTATGTAGTGTCATCTGCAAATAGTGTGGGTTTGAGTAATTGCGAAGCATTTGGAAGGTCATTTATGTATAGGAGAAAGAGAAGAGGGCCAAGGACACTTCCCTGTGGGACACCAACTGTAATTGGTTGCGCAGAAGAGTTTGCCCCATTTGCGTACACATATTGGCTTCTGTTGCTGAGGTATGACTTGAGGTAATTGAGGGAGTGCCCTCTTATACCATAGTGTGACAATTTTACGTGGAGCAAGTCATGGTCAACTGTATCAAAAGCTTTACGTAAGTCAATGAAGATCCCCAGTGGGACTTCTTTTTTCTCTATTGCAGTGTATATATGTTCTAGCATGTGTATAATAGCATCATTAGTATTTTTATTAGGCCTGAATCCAAATTGGCAGGGGTTGAGTATGTTCTGGGAGATAAGGTAGGAGTAGATTCGTTTATGAATTAGTTTTTCAAAGATTTTTGAGAGAGGGTGTAAGTTGGATATTGGCCTATAGTTATTCAACTCTGTTTGGTCTCCTCCTTTGTGGATCGGGGTGACCCTTGCTATTTTGAGTACTGTAGGGAAGGTGGAGGATTCAATGGATTTGTTAAAGAGTGTTGCAATGATTGGAGATAGCACTTGTGACACTTTTTTATATATAAAGGGTGGTAAGGTACTTAAATCTCCTGCCTTGTTTTTTAGTGCATTGATAATAAGGGAGACTTCGTATGGGTTAGTCGGAGCTAGGAACAGTGTGTTCGGGTAGTTGCCGGTGAGGTAGTTATTTGGTGGGGTATCTGAGCTTGGGATTTTATGGGCAAGGTTTTGTCCTATAGTGGAGAAGAAATCATTGAGTCTGTTTGCTGTTTCTGTTGGTGGGAGTTGGGGTTCATCTGATTTTGCTAATTTTATTTCGCTATTTCGTGATATCTTTTTTGTTCCCAGAATTTCAGATAGTGTTTTCCAGGTCTTTTTTATATCACCTCGTAAGTTGGATAATCTGTTCTCATAATACAATTTTTTTGCCCTTCTTATCAGGCTGGTTAGGATTGACGAGTAACGTTTTGTTTGGTCTCTGGTTATGTGACCCATTCTGTACTGTTTTTCATATTGGTGTTTTGTATTTATGGATTTGAGAATGCTGGGTGTTAGCCAGGGACTGTTCAGTCTCTTTGCTGTCATCTGTTTAGTTTTTTTAGGGCAGTGCTTGTTATAGAGGTATTGGGTCTTTTTTAGAAAATTATTAATACATTCGTCAATATCTGTATAGATTTCTAGCTCAGTGTGCCAATCAATGTTTGCTAATGCTGTTGCGAAGTTATTAATGGCTGCCTCATTGTGAAGTCTGAAGGTGACTTTAGTAGTGTGTCTTGGGGTAGTTTACCAAGAGTTGTTATGAGGAAAGTAGGGTAGTGGTCTGTGGTATTATCTGTAATTATGCCTGATTTTAAAGGGGATATGGTGTTGGTCCAGATGTGGTCAAGTAGGGAAACACTAGTCTCTGTAACTCTTGTAGGTTTTGTTACTGTTGGTAGTAACATACAGTTACTCATTGTGTTTGTGAATTCAGTAACGTGTGGGTCCTGGTCTTGCAGGAGATTTATATTGAAGTCACCTGAGAGTAGTAAGTGATCTTTGTTCATGCGTGCATCAGTTATCATACTTCCTAGATTTTGACTAAATTGGCTAATGTTTGACTGTGGAACTCTGTAGATGTTTATCAATGTGAGAGGTTTTTGTAGGTATTTGGATTTGAATTTAGCTATTATATATTCCCCATGTTCATCCCTTGTGCAAGTATTAGTGATACATTCTAGTTGGTCTGAGTAGTATATGGCTGTGCCACCCCCTTGTTGGTCTGGCCTACAGTTGTGTATGGCTGTGTAACCAGGAATGGCATAGACATCTGTACTATCAGGCTTTAGCCAGGTTTCAGTTAGTGTAATGATGGACATATTGGCATGTAAGGAATTTAGTAATGCTATGAGGTCATCGTAATGCTTGCTTAATGATCTGATATTGTAGTTAAAGATAGTTATGTTGTTGTTGGCACTGAGAAGTGCCTTTGATTGTTCTGCAGTGTAGTAATTACAGTAACTGTTTGATTCATTTAAGTCATTAAATAAGAGGTTGGTATCAGGATCAATGCTTGTAATCATAAGATTTGTAGTGAATCTATAGTTAGAATTAAGTATAAAACAAAGTAAATAGTCTTAAGCTAAAAAATAGCACCTGAATTATTTAACAAATGTAAAATAATGAGCTAAGGGACTAATACAAATAAAGTGATGATCATATAATAGTGCTTGGGAATATGATAGTAGGTAGTACTATAAAGGTAATTTTTTAAAGTTATAATTATAGTTTAAAATTATAATAAAAAGGGACTAATATAGGTTGTGAATAAATGAGCTTTGGAATATAATGGCAAGATTGTGAGCTTATTCTACTTTAGCACCTGAGAATAGCACCTTGATTATTTTAACAGTTGTGGATATATAAACTAGGATAGTTATATAAAGCTAAAATAAAGGAGAAAATATAAAAGGGACTAAAATTAAGTAATGGTAAGCAAAGTTAAATGGACAGATGGTAGGAATTATAATATAAACTTATAATATAAAAATACAATTTGAAATGGTACTTGCAATTGCACTAGAGTCTGGTATGGGTTGTTGACAAGATCAAGGTTATAACTATAGATTTAAATTGACAAAATAAAATTCACAATTAAAGTACAAAAGAATAATAGTAAAAAATCACAATGGTAATGTCTTGGTTATAATATGATAGTAAGATGGTAGACAGGTACCCAGGTACACAGGTACAAAGGATAATACAAGGTTGGGGTTGAATATAAAAACTTGAAAATTTGGCAACAAAATGTTATGGGAAGTATAAAATAATGTTTAATGTACAAAAGTAAAATTGACTGGTAGTAAATATGGTGTTTAATAAAATTTTAGTAAGTAATAATGATTACAAAAAAGTGAAATAGTAATGTTTATTTCATTCAATATTGCACTGGTAGTTATACTTGAGGTTATATGGCAGTACAAGGTAATTAAGAGTAATCTAGGATAGTAAATGTGGTATTAAAACAGGTAAAGGTAATTAGTCAAGTAATGGTTATTAAATGTCAAAAATGTTAAGAGTAAATTGAAATTTTAGTAAAAATGATATTTATTAATTTTAGTAAGTAATATCAATTGTAGTATTTAAAAAAAATATGAGGTAGTAATATGGACAGAGAAAGTATCAATTCAGCTAATGTTCAAGCGAACAATAGTAAATAAGAAAATCACATAAGGTGATTTATGCTTACTAGTAAAATCACAAAATGAGGTAGTTGATTATTTAAATACTAAGAGATTGTACAATGAAATTTGAACAATAATGGAGCAAAACATACACTACACTACGTAGACTTTTAAGTTGGACATTGTTTAGTTATTCTCTGTAAGATTAGTATCCCTGAGAAATCGTGATAGATCATTCTCGTTCGTGATTGTGTACAGTTGACCTACATTTGTTTTCCTAACTAGAATTTTCCCATCCCGTGTGAAGCATTGGTGTATTGTGTCATTATTCTCCCGCTTAAGTTTTCTGACTCTATACAGGAGGTTCTGACGTTTTTTGGTAAGACACTCGTTTATGTATACCTCTTTCTTTACTTTAATAGATGCAATAATTAAGTCTTTTTTCCTATCATGTGAGTTGAATCTAAGCATAACACTTTTTCTACCATGGGATCCTAGTAATCTGGCTTCTTTTATTTCAGACTCTGGTACAATAACACTTGTTTGGTCCTTTATGATCTGCAGAGTAATTTCTTTACTGTTTGTTTGGTTCATATCACTGGGAAAAAGTGGACTGTTAACTATTACTGCGTCCGATAGTTTTTCTTGCTCAGTTTTATCTTCTTGGAGAGCAAAGTAGTCACTGAACTGGTTATCTAAGTTGTTCTTCCATTGTTTTACTGCTTCTTCAACCTTTGTATTAAGAGATATTATTTGTTGGGTATGGCTATCTATGACTGTTTGGATGGTCTTGTCACAGTTAGTCATTCCAGGTGTTGATAACTTTTGTTCAAGACTGAGGATTTTGTTCTCGAGTTGTGTCATCCTGGTGTCTTGTTTTGTTAGCGTCTCTCGAAGATTCATATTTTCAATAACTAAGTTGGAGATGCATGACTTTAGGGTATCTGGATCGTTGGTCATACCTGAGAGACTACTAGGTAGGTTGAATCCGGGGAAGAGAGGGGAGGATGGGCTGGTGGCAGCCATGTTTGTTGTTATTGTTGTGGTGTCGCCTTGAGTGGTGGTGAGTGGGGTGGTTGCTGGGCCGGCGTCCTCCTGGCTACACTTGTTGAATAGTTGATTTTTCGGTGTTTTCTTGCTGGCCTTGGTGTTGTTTCCTCTTAGATTGCGCCTCATAATACTACAGGAATTGTTGTTGTTAAGAAGAAGTTGTAGTATACAAAGCTTAGGGTTACGTTGTTCGGCTGGCAGCGGGGTGTTGCTTTCGGTTTGTGTGCAGTCTTCCTTTGATCTCTCTTTTTTTCGATTTGTAGGTTTCACTGTTGGTAATCTTTTGTCATTCTGGGTGCTACGTTGGGTAGTGCAGTTTTGCTTGTAACTAGGTCATCATAGGAGCATTTGTAGCTCTGGTAGTTGGAGAAAAATACGGAGCTTGGAAGTCGCTGCTGCCGCTGTATCCATAGAGTACAACGAGGTACACACCATAAATACCAGAAAAAAAATCTATAACTAATACGTATACGACAAACACACCATAAAATGCATACGTACGTTTCACTAAACACACACAGTACCAAAAGATATAACTGTTTGCGTAACAAATATAACACTGGTGGAAACCCCACTTAACCCATTATAACCTACATGCACATCATACAAACATGTTACATTGATGATTAAACAATAGTTTATGTAATTTGCATACAAAATATACAATTGATTATAGAAATTCCAACTTAGACATAAATTCAATGATTTGCTCTAACACAAATTCATTAACATAATAAATATTATATAAATTGACGATCATATTAATCGTCAGCAATTTCCATCCATTCCATAAGTGTTCAATCTTGATACCTATGAACTACGTTTGAATCACAAACAAAAATCATAATGTTGCTACATATTTATAGGATACAATTGGACGACTCAGGGTAATGTACACGTGTTATATCCCTTTAATACTTTGGTGACTCACAGACTAGATTGAACAGTAACAGAGAAAGGACAAAACACGCATACACATATACATATATACATACATATATGCACGTTTATATACCCAAATATCTGGACCTCCATAACACAATCAAAAACAAAACTAAGAAAACTAGTGACTCAAGAATACAACGAGTCTTTACAACAAAGGAAAGCATCAAAAACATAACAAATATGTAAAGGCACCCCAGTCATTTTGTACACAAAAGGTACAATAAGTAACCCTAACCCCTGAATCTACAACCACACATCCATAACTAAAAAACATTCATGCCCAAACTCATATTCACGCAACTCACATCCCCCCCCCCCAAGAGACGAGCCAGCTATTGCCCACTGACCTACACGACAACTTATTCGGCATGCCCGTATATTTATCACAGATTCACAAGGGTTTCAAGAGTGAGCCTTTTATAACCGTCCGAAAAACCCTTATCCCACCTCCTCCCATACAATTCCCTATTCCTACACATTGTACGATAAAACGTTATTGCAAGGACACGCCTTCTGACCTCACTGACCCCTTTTCCCCGCATTACCCACGAAATATAAATGTAATCCACGATAATATAATCTAAAGCCCATTCAACGTCCTGGTCTAATCCACCGATGTCGAGACTTAACGCACGCAGGACCTGCACTCCTCTCCCTCCCACCCTCTGTACCACCCTACCCAACCAACACCTGACATCTTTAAACCTTCGCAAAAATAGACAACGTGAAAAGCCGTGTCTTCCCCACCACAAAACCCACACCCGCCTCCCTCCACGACTCTTCTGGATCGTAGTATTGCCCCTGACGGCAATATACCATGTAAAAAACGGAACATGACTTCACGCACCCTAGGCCGTAATTTCAACTTGCTAAATCGGAGCCATATATTTTCCCACGAGTACATGGGGAACAAACCTACTGGAGCTGCGCACGTACCCCCTAGTAACCCACTTAAAACCCTTATGCGAATGTTCCTCCGTTCCTTTACCATCAACAAAGCTCGTAGTACAATCTCACATTCCCTTAACTCCATTCCCCTATACCACTTTTTCACCCTCGTATATACTTGGTCCATATTTCCCGCCATCACACCCACACGCCAAACCTCCCACTTTAGAAAAACACATTTCACCCTACGCTTTAAGTCCAATAATCCCAAACCTCCTCGACGTACAGGTAACATAACAACCTCACGTTTTAACCAATCACACCTCGATCCCCACAGAAAGGTAAATACTCTTCTCAATATTCCATTGATCGCTGTCCCTGTAATCGGGAATACAGCCGCCATGTGCCACACCTTACTATACAATAAAACGTTAACAACGATCACACGTTGGGCCAGAGTGAGATGTTGGGGCCTCAAAACACCCAGACGACCAATGACCTTTTCCAACGTCCTTACTGAATTTTCCTCCCGCGCCACATCCAAATCGTCTCTATAAATAATACCACAAATCTTTAATGACATCGCAGTTGTGTTAACCACGTTACAGCTCACCATTCCTCCCCCTTTCCAGGTACCCAACCCCATGATCATCGACTTTTCACTATTTACCTTCATACCCGTGGCACGTTCAAACACACGCACAACATCTTCCAACCCTTTCATAGACATTCGTTCACACACCAAAACAGTCGTATCATCCACATAACCTATTAATGCCGGCCAACAATCCCCTTCCCCTACCCCACCCCCACCCCGGGAACTAACTGTGCTCTCAACCATCCTGTAAGAGGGATCCTGAAAACACGCAAATAAGATCTGTGACATAGGGCACCCTTGTCTTAAACCTCTACACATCTCAAAGTCCGTCCCCATACACCCATTTATTTGTATCCTCATCCTTGCTCCCTTATACAGCGTGTTTACCCACCCAACTATTTCTTCTCCATAACCCTGTCTCCGAAGAATACTCTGCAGTGCACCCCTTTCCACTCTATCATAGGCGGCTCGCCAGTCCAAGGCCAGTAAAGCCGCCCCCTCCCCTCCCCCCTTTGACTCCACAAAACTTCTTATAAGCCCGTGACCTTCTAACATCGACCTGCCCGGCAACCGATACTGCGATGGCGAAACGACCCTCCCCACCATGCATTTTACCCTATTACCCAAAATTTTTGCGAAAACCTTATAGTCTGCACAGAGCAACGATATCGCCCTATACTTCCCAAGGTTTGGCTGCCCTTTGCCTTTCGGGACCAACACCACAACTGCCGTATTCTGCTTATTCCCTAACGTACCCTTCTCCTTCATACAATTTAATAATCTTACCATGAACTTCCCAATCAACTCCCAATGCTGCAAATAAAATTCCACCGGTAAACCATCAATACCCGGGGACTTGCCCTTCCTCATTCTGTGTAAAGCAATTTCAATTTCCTCCTCAGTAATAACCCCACCCAAAGCCTTCCTATCACTGTGACCCAAAATGCACTTAGCATACGTGCACACCTTACTTAATTCCACTTCATCCACGCCACTACTAGTCCAGTGTTTTTTATACCATATATCCGCATATGCACTCATAGCTTTTGTTTCGTATCACTTGACCTGCTCTATGGATTCCCATCGTCTCATTTACCTCCAAGCTCGGGATTGCCGTCAGCGCCTGCTTTTGCTTTTGTTGTCTTAACACACACGCGGATGGCCTGTCTCCCCACAAAACTTCTTCTAATCCTGCTTGCACCTGCACCGCTTGAAACCGCTCATTATGCAACGTTCGCAAGCTCTCTTTTATGTCAACAATCTCGTCCATGGGGTAAACACTACCAACCGATCCCTGCCCATAACAACTTCGTAATCGATCCTCTAAATAATTCGCTAGCTCATATTTTAAAGTGTTTATATGCCTACCCTCCCTCACGTAAAAGGAGGACTTTATCCTTTCCTTTGCCACCGAGTCCCACCATGTTACAATGTCTTCCACCTCCTGAGCTTCCCTTGAAAGCTCATTCCACAGCATAGAAAAACCCTCCAACCCTTCCTCATCACTTAACACACTAATATTTAATTTCCAATAATTCTTATAAATTTCGGCCATTCCCTCCCACCCTACCTCCACTACAACTGCCCTATGATCTGACAAGACCGTCTCCACAGTATTAAAAGACTTTACAACTACTCCCTGCGAAATATACACTCTGTCCAACCTTGCAGCATATCCCCTTCTGATAAAAGTATGTTCTGTTTCCCACACCCCTCCCCCAAACACATCTCTTAACTTAACATCCCTCAACAAATCTCTGAGAGGTGCAGACACATGCCCAGCCCCTTTGGGTTCGACGTCAGCCGCCCTTATGACACAGTTCCAGTCACCCCCCACTATTGCTACTTCCGGAAGACCACGCAAAAAATAAACTAGGTCCTCACACACAAAATCCGTTCGAACCTTCGTGTCCTTCTCCGCAGGGGCATAGACACTTACCAAGGATACACGCTTTCCCATCCAAGTCCCATCCACTCGCACCCCCCTCCCCCCACCCCCCTCACATCTCTGCAATACAAACGGGCTTGTCTCTTTTATTAAAAGACCCACACCACCTTTCAAACGGATAGTTGGCAGGGTCAGTACTGTATATCCTGCAACCTGCAACACTTCTCCTTCTTTGAAATTGTGTTCTTGAAGGAACAGAACATCAATTCTATGTTTCCTAAAAAAACTGCTCAACCAATCTCTCTTTAGTCTAGTACATAAACCGTTAACATTAGCAGTCATACACCTATGGCCTGTTATATTTTCCACCCTTTCCTCTTCTCCTCCCGTGGTTCACCACTTGATTTGTTACGTCTATTTGTCTTCTTTACAGTACCTTCCCATTCGCCTCCCTTCTTGCGATGGCGTCCCTCATGACCCCCCCCCTCCCCACCCCTCTCCTCACCCATTCTCTCAGTTTTATTTCCAGTCCTCTGTGCCGGCGTCAGTACGTCATCCGAATCTGATGTAGCTGCCCATTTCCTCGTAACGTTCTTATCCTCCATGTCAAGATCCGAGGAAGCCTCACGGTGTACCTCAACATCCACCTCACAATGAGGTATGAAGTCTCCCGATGTCCCAGTCTCGTCGTCCTTCTGCGGAGTCTCATGTTGTTGACAATCCGGACTCAGAAAGTCTCCAGCTACGTCTTCCAGAGACGGAGCTTCCACCACTTGCGGTGACAAGGTCCTTAAAACTTCGTCTAAATCCTCACCAATACTCAACACGTCATGCCGGGGTACCAATCCAGTAGATGGTATCGGCAACGACTCAGGTGCAGGCAGCTGAGGGAAGGACTCACTCTCATTTCGAAAAGCCTGTTCCACCATCTCACTCCACAAACGACCACGCCCTTCCTCTGACGAACGATGCTCACCATCACGTGTGACTGGGGCTACTTCTTCTTGCACAGGTTTGGTCACGCGTCTGTTCTTTTCGCATGCCGCCGCTATGTGATCATACTCTCCACAAATGCGACACGTACGCCGCTGTCCAGGATATAAAACCATTACCTGTGTCCTAAATTCTTGAAGATACACATATGATGGTATGGGTTGACGCAACGTCATCTTAAGGCTGAATGTACCTTCAGGCATACCTGTGTAGGCACCCATTATCCACTTACCCTGCTGGGCAGAATGCACAGTTCCATATTTCTCAAATACGTTTCTGATGTCAG